>NW_024588839.1:0-1234 GCF_018398535.1 Haplochromis burtoni
CACTCTTATTCTCCTCGTACAGAGGTGTGCATGGTCATGAAATATACAAAGCAACAATTGGTCAAGAAGGAGGTTTTGCCCACCAGGTATTCATCAGTGCAATTCTGGTTTCTAGTTACTTTTGCTGTTATTTATACAACTGGAACTGGATCCGGAAGACTGCTAAAAGTACAGCAGTGGTGAGAAAGCACTGCTGCATGCTGCATGGAGGGATACACATGCTGACAAATATGGCAATAAAATCCTTTAGACCCACTGTTTCACCAACCTTCTACTTGCCTTTCACTAACCCCTGTCTTCATGACTAACACACTACTTCCTGTTATATTTTTAGGAAGGTTGAGTTGGAGCGTGAGAATGCCTTGGGGTATGGCTGTCTTGACCTAGTGGTATAAAAATAATATTTAAAAACAAACAAACACATAGTTTGAAAAAGATCTGATGGCAAACATCGCCCTTTTGTGAGGCCATGAGGGCTGGTATGTATTAGGATGCTTTCTTTTTATCACGATTAGAGCGAAGAGTTAAGTTTGGGTGAGTCCCATGAGAGCCTGTGGTTTTTAAGTGGGTTGTAGCACTCTTGACTTAGGGAATGGCTTGGTTAAACATTGCCTCCCACAAAGAAAATGTGAAAGGAAGTTATGGGAACAGGAGGTGGGGTTCCAAAGGAGGCCCTAGACTGACCAATTTAAACTTGTTATTAATGACTGCCTGAGTTTTTGCATGGCAAACATCTGGATTTCTCCCACAGTTGGGCTGATACACCAGAACTCCCACCACAAGTCTCTTCTACCCTCGGCTGAATATTATCTCCCCTTACAACCTGTAGAACTCCCATAAAGTACACTGGTTTGGAGGTGCGCCACAGTCTGTTTCGATTAGTGGCTGTCAGAGTGACAGCAGCGCTGTGCTATCTTAGTGGCTGGAAGTGGCCGATCTCTGCTCTGTAATGTTTGATTATCAGCTTGGTCACAAAAACATGTTGTGTCTTCTGTCAGAAACAATGCTTGGTGCATTTTGCTATGTCAGTCTAATGCAGTACAGTCCCAAAACAAAGCTGAAACAGTTGCAGAGACTATCCAAGTATCTTTGGTTTGTTTCCCTGTCACAATCCAAGCTGACCAGGACAAAGACACAACACAGTGGAACTGTTTCTGGCCTTTTCTATATTTATCAACAGTCCCAAAGCAATCTTTGTCTTCTGAGCATGAAGCTGCTGCTGATCACTCCCTCT
>NW_024588840.1:0-1233 GCF_018398535.1 Haplochromis burtoni
ACAGTTTGGGTGGATGTTTGCAGTGACTTATCTCAAACTTACACCAGCCTGGGATCTGTGTGTAGTCTTGGGAAGTCCAACAGGTAGCCAGGGAGTGCTCCACTCTCCCTGTGGTAGGATTTAGGAAATAGGGGTGCTTACTAGCGCTCTCTTTCTGAGGGTAGTCCCCTACCTGCTGGCCATCCCATGCCTTCTCCTCTCGAGGCTTCCTGTGACAACACATTATTCACACAGGCAGGGTCTTGGGGGGGGGGTGCCTTTATATGGCACCTTACAGCATATATAACTTGTATACAAATGTATATAGCTGTGTGCCTTTTATCTTTTATTCTAAAGTAATTTTAATGTAAAGAATCTACATACTGCTAATGGAGAGATGCCAAACTGCCTTTCATTGTTGTTGTAACAGTGACAATAAAGATCTATCTTTTCTATCTGATTTTATCTTAGCTGGCTGTGCTGTGCGGCCATTTGTTGCTCCTTTTTAATTACGCTGTAGCCATTACATCTCTTGACATAGCAACATACACGTAGGATCTTGGGGGCAGGTGCGTTACCCAGGATAGGCGGGGATATTGTCCCTGCTGCTCGCTGCTGGTTGTTGTTTCATTTGTTATTTAAGATATCTCAGGGATAAAATGTGTTGTCAAACTTCTGTGCACTAACAGAAAGGAGAGTTTCACTGGTCTGGCCCACATAGACTCAAAATGAGGTGAGTGTGTTTGGAGATGTAAAATGAGTTTGACCTCGCTGCTGTAAACCCAACAACAAGTCAATTTTTGGGTCAAGTGTAATTTTGGTGGTGTTTTTACTATAGTCAAACCTTGTATTCTAATGAACTGCTAGAGACTGAATTGGAGTAGCATGATCTTTGGTGACTTCTTGATGTTAATGCTCAAAGCTTTTCAGTTTTCATGAAAAGTCTTGATTCTTTGCTGGTAGCATTAAATAAGCAACAGGCGATGTACGTGAGATTTCTGTTGTGGATTTCAAAGGACACACAACTACATGACATATCAGACGATGTCTTCCCGGGACAGGAAGTGACCACCAGCCTACTTCAACTGCAGCACACTTCAACGTGCGCTGATGTGCAAGTTCCCCATCATCACTGCTGGCAGCTTTAATTTATTTTACTTTTCAAATGAACTCTACCTTACGTGACTTTAATCTTCAGGACAGGTCGTCATGTTGAGCCTTGTATTGTCTGTGTGACATTGTGAACACCTCTTA
>NW_024588841.1:0-1233 GCF_018398535.1 Haplochromis burtoni
CTGTAACAACTAACGCGTTCCTGATTTTGTCATAACTAGTTACCGTGCTCGTTACCACAACGTAACGTAGTTACTGTAAGTGTTACTTAATAATGCGTTAGTCCCAACACTGGCCACTACACATACAGAAACCTGTTTCCCACATAACAATCCAACAGGGAAACCTGAAAAACCTCTGAAGGATCCGAGGTGCAACGCCACGAATCTCTGTAAACAGCCACATTATATTCAAACTATCTGTCACCATATGTTTAGGTCTAGTATTATCCACTTATATCACAAGTCGGCGCCACTTGTTGCATGAGCTCACAGTTTGTGAGATTTAATAATTAGGATTAACATGTAACTTTTGACCATGTTATGGCCTATTGTAATAAGTCAAAACATCAGGTTAATCGAAGTTGGCCCTGCTGACGATGCACCTGGAACTCTCTTTTTCCTACTAAGTAGCTGGCCTTACACCTGTTATTACTTGAACTTCTAAATTCCTTTTGGCCATCCAACTCCAAGATGACCTAATGAAATGATGGATGACAAGGTGTGTGAAGAGTGCCCAGAAAATGATGTAAGACAAGTGCCAAAAACGTGTAAATTCAACATGTTGGTTACAGTAAAACATTGACAAACACATTTAGTCAATAATTGTTATAATACCGACATTTGGAAAATTGGGAAAATACCTATAGTTTAAACTTAAACAACTAAAAGACAAAAAAGTCAAAAGTCAAAAGCTTGCTAGAGGAGGGGTTACGGAATCTTGGAGAAGTAGGGTCAGAAATGTCCCCATCAGCTCTTTCTGTCTGTGCTTAAGGCTCTAGACCCCAGAGTTTGTTTCGCTTGCTTTGACATGTTTTGCTGTTTATATGACTCGGTTTAATAAACGCCGTTTCAAGAATTGTACTCTTTTTCCAGACGAACTTTGAGCGATTTGATTTTAATTGGATCTAAAAGAACAAAAAAAGAAAAAGGTGAATCTCCACATCTTCAGGTGGTTAAGGTTATTTGGCTTGCTGGCTTCAAAATTTTTGACACATAGTAAAAATTTTAAAACACTTCATTGCAACTGTGCTCATCAAACTGACGTCATGCAGTTCATCTGCTCACCGGATGAGGGTAAAAAAAAAAAAAAAAACATCAGTGAAGAGATCAAGGAGTTTCTTAAAAACTGATCAAAAGCAGCGGTTTTTATAGAATGACAGAAACATGAGAGATGCTGAATGCCTTTAATAGTTT
>NW_024588842.1:0-1233 GCF_018398535.1 Haplochromis burtoni
TAGTTATGTCATGTTGCGTTCAGCATTAAAGCCTTTTTGAGTTCACGTCTGTCTCCGGAGTCTGCACCTTGGGTCCTATTCCTGCCTGCACACAGCCACACCTAACAGACTGGGTCATAGTCCAGCCCTTGAATGAAGGGCAACAATCTTTCACTCAGGCTCAAGGGTCGACAACCTTCAGCATCGTGCATGCATGGTGTGTAATGCGAGCTGGATAATACATATACAGGATGGTGCATGTCAGTTCAGTGCTGAGTTATGTTATAGTAGTTATATAGTAGTAGTTAGTGTAGAGGGATGTGGTGGTCTGGTTTCTATGATCAAGGACAAAAAACCCAGTTGAACATACCCTTATATTAACCGTTTATATAACTGGCCTCCAATTCCTCCACTACAAACCTGCTAAGGAACTACGTCAATCTAATACCACCCCTTAAGAGCGTTAGCATTTAGTATAACACTTCTCAATTGGGCCACAAGATGGCACTCCAACACAAGGGATGAAAATATTTATAGTAAGGCTGTTGGTAAGTAGTACACGGTACAGTGTTCAAAGTCAGTGAACTAGTAAAAAAAAAAGGAAGGTGTATCTATCAGTCAGCTTAGAGCAAAACTTCTGGTCTCACAGGAGTGCACAGACACACACTATCTTTCTTGGCTGCTGCCTCAAAGAATATCATGGGTTGTTGGTCCTGTGTGCTGCTCAACACTCAATATTTATAATTTAATGTTACTTGTACTTACCTAGGCTGTGGTTTCCTTAATGCGTTGTTGTCTTTATGCTTGTTTTCTTCTCTTTTTTTCCCCAGCAGGTGATCTAGCACAGTGGTTCTCAAATTTTCCACAATGAGTCTGACCTCTTAAAATATATGGCTCTTAAAGTACCACCCTTATGACTGACATTAAAGGACAGTAGCAGTAACATGGTATATTATTTAATATTTAAATATTGAATCATACTTTTCTTTTTAAAAATAAATATCTAATATCTTTGACCATGTCCACTGCGACGCTTTGAACAGTGAATCTTGCATGCGTGTATAAACCTTACCAACTTGAAACAGGTAGCATATCCTCCACCACATAACTCGTAACAAGCTTCAGAGTAAAATCTAATCATTGCAGTGTTGAAGCAGTAGTTACATCACTCTCCTTCTCACCACCAGCTGTCATATGCTGTGGGAGTGTCTGGTCGGGCGTGGTCCAGGTTCCTGTCATTCGTCCCTGGGGGTG
>NW_024588843.1:0-1233 GCF_018398535.1 Haplochromis burtoni
TCATTGCATATAATCTGACAGTGGAGTTTGGAACCGTTTTTATAAAAAACCAGAGGAAGCTGGAACTTTCCATTTAATGCCATTCTGATGTTATGGAAAGAGAGCCCTCACTTACGAAGTCACAGTCAAGCTAGCCGCACCGCCAGCCGCACCAAAAATGTGGTTGCACTACTCTTACGTATATTACGGTATGGGTGAAGCCTGGTTTAGAAACGCAGTCTTTTGTGTCCTGACACTATTTTACTTCACAATCCACTCCCAGTTTTGGTTTATCTCCACTCCTCCCCCTGTGATCCATAGCCCAAATTACTGTATGATTCAGAGAAAATTAACAATAAAATTTACCCAATTTACTCTACTGTACTTTTAATGTCCACATCTTTGACCTCAGATTACAGGAAAACTATAAGAGGTGACACAGACATTTCACTGGATTATGACTCTGGGTGACCCCCACTCTGCACCCTGTCATCCACAGCAAAAATTACTGTACAGTTTTTGAGAAAATTGATAGTAAAATATTCCCATTTTGCTTTACTGCACTCTACATCTTAAAGAAAAAACACATCAAATTGAAGAGTAAAAATAATGACAACAATATGTCTACATTTTTTATTAATTTTTTTAAAAGTAAATGCAGTCTTGTCATGGTCAGAGTTGCCCACTCATATTTAACTAATTCAAATAAAAATTGTTTTTTTGCTGGGCTCCCCTTTGTTTTACAAGAAAAATATTCCCCCCCCGCGCGCGCACGCACACACGCACAAACACATCCTCCAACCACACACACCCATATTTTGCTCCATTGTGGTTTATTTCACACCTCAAACATTTAGTAAACAATTAAGGAAATACAAGTAATCTGCAGGTAGTAAGAAAATGAACTACTAACTCTTTTATGCTTTTATGCATGTAAACGGCGTTTGGAATCATCAAAAACGGAGATTTTTCAAAACTCCTTTTTGGGGTTTATGTGTGGAGGAGGAATACAGAGTTCGTCATGCAATGTTAAAGGTATGTGCCTTTTTCCACGTCACGCTGTGCGCCACGTTATTGTTTACAGGAGATGAATTGCAGAATGGCAGATAGTTAGATTAACAGTATTTTGTCTCTATCTTCAGGTTTTAGACGCTTACATTTACACATGCAGTTACTGTCCCTCCATTTAGTCAAAGGAGCTTGCAAAGAAAAGCGTCTGGACTTCTTTAAGTTACTTGAAGACGTTTCACCTCT
>NW_024588844.1:0-1233 GCF_018398535.1 Haplochromis burtoni
TTAGCATCCCTAGCCAGGTTTGAGCCATCAGCGTTTGTGATTCTCACACGCGTGTAGATATATGTGTCATTTAGATCCAGGTAATCTTCTCCAGATGATGAGATGTAAAACTCGATCGGGCCTCCGTCAGCGATTGCCGAAACAAGCGGTATTTCAATAAACATACTTTTCTCAATGCTAGTCTGTGTGTAGGGAACAGTAAACAGATCCAACTCTGTTTTTACACATTCTCCAGATTGACTGTGTAACAGCGCCATTTAGAATATGTCAAACGCTGCAGTTTTTGAACGCCTAGTTTGGGGTCTTTTCACTCCGCGTGACGGTGTCCGTTTGTTGGATCTTCTGCCTGGTTTTGTGGTTTTACGCTTTTTAGACATAGTGCGTGCTGTGGGTGGGGTCTTTGATGTATAGGGCGTATACACATACACACCATTACCGTCCTGCTTAGTGGCTGTGGGCTTGGTTATGTTGGATATGACATCAGACACTATGCCTGATGCGCCTTTTTTTAGGTGGGGTTTGACTATACTGACTCCTTTTTTAAACAGCGGTACTGCAAATCTAAATAAGCTGGGGAACAACCCCCCTAGACCAGCGCCATATTGTGTGCTGGTCCCTATATACCCTCCCAACTCCCCCCCGGCTTGTGCGAGGTAATATTGTAGATATTTTGCTTCATCTGCGTTGTAGACACTCATCCTTTCTTTTTAAAAATGCTGTCTTATCGGTCGGAAGTGTAGCTTCACAAACACCTTACCGTATAAAAAGGGTATATGTTGATTCTGGTCGTCTTTCAAATCAATTTCTATGTCGTCGATTAATGTCTTTGACACAGGTGTGTAGTGTGGGCTGTCAAATTGCAAAATGGTTACACGCCGCACATCGTCTGTGATATTTATAGCCCTTAATAGCCGCGCATGGGCGTCACCCACAAGTTGGTAGTTGGCAATATCTGCATAAATAAACATGTTGTATTTCCCGCCGTATATGTCAGCAGGATGTGGCGCATGTGTGTTTTTATAATGAAGTACAAACGGTTCTTCTCTTTCAAATCCTAGGATTTCTGCCAGTCTCCCTCTAAATGTGAGCATGCAGCCTCTAGGCCCCATAACTGATATAGTTACTAACTGTGTTGTATTGTGTTTTAATGTCCGTTGTGCCCTGGTGCTGTTGGCATTTCAAATTAAATTCTTTTATTATTTGCTCCACAGAGGTATAATGACCCACAGACAG
>NW_024588845.1:0-1233 GCF_018398535.1 Haplochromis burtoni
TGTGGCTAAGCTGAGGCAGATGCTGAGAGCCACATGTCGCTCAAAGAAAATGGCAGATGTGCCATATTTGTGCTAAAATCACATCAGAAAGCAGAACTATTGAGCTGGATGACCTGTCTGTTCATCATCATGACAACATGCTTACACACACCATCCCGCAGAAGTGTGGATTAATCTGCTGCTAAAGAAAATCGACAACAAGTGCAGCGTTGCCGTGCTCTTTTACTGCAAACTGCCACACTTTCCCCACAGCGCATGAAGCAAACATCTTATTGCAACACTCCGCTGTTAGCCAACCCAGAGCAGACTGCACTGCAGCTGGCCTCAGGCTACACGAGGAAGTTTCTGCTGCGGTTTGACATGAAAATTAAAAAAAAGATAAGTTAATGAATCGTATTAAAGGACTGCTTGAGAAGCTCCTAGGAACTACTTCAGATACAAATCACAGTTTCCATGCTGCCCACACTTTAACTGTTGCTTGAATCATCCATGAAATTAACAAAAAGCCACATTAAAACGTCAAACACTTGTTGATTCCAACTTCTCTCTTTTTTTCCACCCTGACAGATGGGCGGAGGTGTGAGACGTAAAAACAGGAACCACCTCTAAAGTCTGCTGCCTGTCTGCATCGCAAGAGTCAGCAAGATTTTCTAAAGACACTACGTCCTTCCTCACAAGAAACCATTTTTTTGTTTCTTTTTTTAACTTTATCTGTCTTCTGTTTTTATGATGGGAATAACTCGTGTCTCAGACAGAAAACGACCCGGCTTACATCTTTTCAGCTTTACTGAGAGGTAACTGTTTGAGCTCTGTGCTGGATCAGGAGCCAGTCAGAGTCACGTGGTCATAAGTGTGTATTTTATTAGACACCAAAATGTTTCAGTTTCATGTTTTATCCTAAAATACTGAGTGTGACAATAATAATAAATAATTAAGCATCAAACACGGTTCACATACAGCACAGCACAGCACTTCTTCTTTCATTCTCTACATAACTGTAAAATGGCGACTATGATGAAAACTAACTATTCAGGTTTGTTATATTGTTGACCCCAAAACATGTTCATGTTTGAGAGAAAACGGAGAGAAACTGCTGCCAGAAACCATATTGATTTAAATGTAAACGTGTTTCCATGCCAGCTGCTGTGCAGGTGGTTTCTGGATGCCTACAGCAGTAAACCTCTTCCTCCATCAAGCATGCTGACGCTGCTCTGTGCAGTTTGCAGTGCCTGC
>NW_024588846.1:0-1233 GCF_018398535.1 Haplochromis burtoni
AGGCCACAGTGGTCTGGGTTCAAGTCTGACCCACAGTCCTTTGCTTCGTGCTTGCTCTCTCCCCACTTAATGCCTGCACTTACTATCCAGTAAAGATAAAAAAATGGCAATATACATATATATAAACATCATGCCCAAAGGGAAAGAAGTATCCATAGATATAGATGTAATCATGTCGCTGATTAGATGTAAATCCATGATTCAGTTCTGGCTTTGTCTTGCTTTTGTCTTCTGTTTCCTGTACTTTGTGTTTTATTGTGTGTGTTATTTGTGGTCTCTCTATTCATTTTCTCTTCTCTTTCCCTTCACCCACCCAACCAATCGAAGCTGCCCCTCCCTGAGCCTCATCCTATTAGAAATCTTCTTTCCCACCATCACATCAAGAGCAGCTCATTGGAGTTCTCTTGCTAAAATTGCAGGATCTTCCCCTTACATGTACTCTGAGATGACCGCTTTGACTAGAATTCATTTGAACTGAAGTGAATCCATGACATAAATAATTCCTGTGAAAAACATTTGCTGTTCAATGTTTCACTTTCTTCACCAGGTACTGATTTTTTCTTGAGGATCTTTTTTATATTGTGAGGTCAACACCTACAGTAACACAGAGAAAATCCCAATGATCAGATCACACCTGTGAGCAAGCGCTTGGCTCAGCAACCAGTGGAGATGCATTTAGTGATGACTGGAACAAAATTCCACCTCAGATACACATTTGATGAACATTACGTAACATATGGGCGACAAACATGAACGTGACATGAAACAAACACTAATGTAGAATGTAACATCACATTCACAGGAGGGTGATGAATGTGAAAAATCAAAAGAACTGGGATTTATAATAAATGCTTTTTTAATACATATAGATGTTAATAATCACTATATACGTGATGATGCTCGAGCTCGATTGGCCCACCTGTTAAGGAGAAGATACATACAGACATGTATACATACAGACATGTATACATACAGACATGTATACATACAGACATGTATACATGTCTGTATGTATACATGTCTGTATGTATACATACAGACATGTATACATACAGACATGTATACATACAGACATGTATACATACAGACATGTATACATACAGACATGTATACATACAGACATAGACATACAAATTTGCTTCCGTTCTAATTTGCAGCACGAGGTGACGGGTGAAAAAACGAGTCAGATCATATAGAAGTTTATGGGAAAAGATGCTTGCAGGAAATGTTAAA
>NW_024588847.1:0-1233 GCF_018398535.1 Haplochromis burtoni
CAGGCCAGCGTGTAACAGCATAATCCGTCATATAAAATGTAATCAAATGGAAAAGTCTCTTTTTAAAACTTGTTTTAACCTTTTAACTTTATGCATCAAGCAAAAATTTAATTATCTGCAACATTCTCTGACTGGAAGAAATTAGTTTAACAGTTAAACCTATTTTCTGCACATTCCAGCTCATAAAATAAAATATTTTTTGTGTTTACACTCAGTCTTTCAAATAAATGCAAGTGAAACACAGCAGAAAATAAATAAAGTCAAAGACTCAGCGGTCCTGTTGCTCTATTTTCACCTGTAAAGCAGTGGTAGGGTAGGCGGATGTTTGGCCTGGTGCAGGTGTGCCGCGGTCAGTGGAAGAATCCGCGAGTTTCTCTGTGAATTTCCCATTACGTCGTAGCGCACTGGGTGCTTGCTCGGAAGTTTAGGGGTTTTTTTCGCTGTAAAAAGAAAGTTTCTTCCCACCCAGTGAACAACGGACACTAATGTTTTCGTCACTTTATATGGAATCAAACTCAAAGTAAGATCAGTACTTCCACGCTTTAAACGCTGCACGCTCATACTCTCTCCCACAATCGATATGTGGATCTGCACACAGCTGTTGCCATGAACGTCGCACTGGCTTACGTTATTGTCATGAGACACTCTCGCAAAAAAATCACGGTTTTAGTAAAGCAGTAACGCAGCGTTCCTACGGGAAAGTAACGGTAATCCAATTACCTTTTTTGCAATAGTAATCCCTTACTTTACTCGTTACTTGTAAAAAGTAACCATCTCTGGTTATCAGTGTTTGTTTTTCAAACCGGGAGCTGTGTGGGCTTACTGCTGTCACACTCTTATTCATATGTTTGCACTGCAGGTCTGTTTTTAGTCACTAATGTGGCCTGTGTTTCCATGGTGACAGTGGAGCGCTACAGAGTCACGTGTCAAACGAATTATTGAATTTTTGCAATCCTAATCCAGATGTTGCAGACCTGTTGGAAACATCAACAGCTAGTTTCAGTGATATGTGAGGATTTGCTGGAGGATGGATTAATGCGTGGAGGTCAAAGGTCACAGACATCAGTCAGCGTGACGGTAGAGCTCGCTCTGTTACTAAGTCACACACACACACTCTTCACCTTCTCTGTTCCTCATCCTTATGTAGCACACGTAGGCAGCAGCCAGAATGATCAGAGTACCCAGCAGCACAGCTGAGAGAACTGTGGGCCAGACTGGAGGAGGAGCTTCTGT
>NW_024588848.1:0-1232 GCF_018398535.1 Haplochromis burtoni
ACAGGCTAGGATCGCCACTGGATACAGGGGATGTTATCCCCCAACCCCCTTGCTTTTCTTGGCACTGAGGTAAAAGTAAAATATGTGAAAATGAAAACCTACCTCTGTGGTGTCCGGCTCCACTGCTGGAAAAAGAGTCAATAGTAGAGGAGAAGCGACAGAGGTCCTCAGCGTAGTGCGCGGCGCTCAGACATCTAACTGTTTACATAGTTTTAATAAAGAACCTTCAGTAATGTTCCTTCAGAAAAACAGTCACAATTTAGAAGTCCGTCTACAGTTCATAGGAAGTTACCGGTGGTCTGCAGCCACGTACTCCAGTCCGACTGACTGCGCGCAACAGAGACAGCGATGTGTGCCGCGGTGAGCAGCACACTGAGTGTCTCAAGCCACGAGGTCCATTTATATGTTAAACCCGGTTTATATACGCAAACGTGGCAAATAGTTCCAACAGATCCTCACGACCTCCTGATGAAAAGGCAGACAGCAAATGGATTTCATATAAAGTGTAAATACATTTTTAACGCTGCAAGTTAGTGCCAAAGATAAGATCAAATTAGTTTATTGCCTTTCATTGGAGACTTAAACTTCAGTGGTATCGCTGCGGCGTAATGAAAGAATGAATGCAGACTTTTGAATAAATAACAAATGAATAATACTAAAAATAATGATGATATAGTCCACTACAAAACATTTCCCTAGTCCGCAAAAAGCCATGTAATAAAACCCCAAAATAAATGTTTTTTGTTTTGTTTTTGTTTTTTGTTTTTTTTTTGACAGGGCCAAAAAGTGTAAGCTACACTACACTACACGCTAGAAAAGTTCTCCTCTGCAAGAAGAGGGTGTACTTCAGACATGGGGCGGCATAAGAGTGGGGGAAGGTGGACTACATCTTACAACGGGCTGCTTAATCAGAAGGCGGTGGTTAGATGGAGGAAGTTTAAGACGGACGATTGTCGCACATAACTCACATCCCACTATAAACCTCTTGCCGCCTCTCTTTGCTGTCCCGCTGACATAGTACTGATTCCTAATCCTGTTACTGATGATGATGATAATCCGGATGAAAGCCACAAGCTGAAACACATCTGTCAAGCAATTAAGTTGTTCTTGTACACCACAGGTGTTGTTAGAGCTGCTTCACACTCTTGCGGTTACTTCCCACTCAATTCTTCATCTTTAAGTTTCAGTGTATATATGGATATAGTCTTCTTTTTATTGTTCTATTTTTTTTT
>NW_024588849.1:0-1232 GCF_018398535.1 Haplochromis burtoni
ATTTTTTATTTAATTATAAATAAATTATTTCTCCTAATTATGTCCTGGGTTTTAACTAATTAATAATACCAAAGGAAACATCACAAAAAACACTTAAGGTCATGAAAATTAATTGCATTTAGCAATTCAATGAGGCATCCACCTTATTTATTGAAAAGTATGGTATTGGTATTGGTATCGGCGATACTGGCCCGTATTTACTTGGTATCGGATCGATACCAAAATATGCAGTATCGCACACCGCTAGTAATAAGTGCTTAGTGGGCACGTGTCTGACACAAGTTTTATGTATTTTCCATTTGTTTATTAATGTTATGTAAAACAATGTACTAACAGGGAGTTCTGCTGTAGTGTGCCGTGCGGAGTGGTGTGTGGGGAGCCATTTGCACCGTTATGTTTCCATTCAGGAAATAAATACGCAACGACTCCTTGCCTTCTTAAAAAAAATACAACACAGCACAGAGTCGAGGAGTTTGTTTGGGCCGACCTGTTGCAGCGGGGTGAAGCAGAAACCAACTACACAGGAGAGCCAACACACATCAAACATACCAGTTCACAGTCATACTGGCTCTGGCCTTGGGCCGTCGCAGCGTCCCTTTTATACCCTCACACTCAACTCTCTATATTTTTTAGTTACAACAGGTTTTTGTCCCACGGGCTGTTGCTGGGCAAAGAGCAACTCCCTCTAATTTTTCTCAGGAAGCTCCTGGCACTGGTCATTTAGGGAGTTTCGTCCTTCTACCTAACAGTTAACAGATAACATAGTGAAACATTGTTAAGCAAAGCTAAGAAGTTTTCACAAGGTCATATTGGCACATGCACATACTTCATCTAAGCATGCAAAGGTTATACAAAAATCCTAAAATGAGATTCTAAACACCTACATCTAAATGTATGACAATGTGAAAACTAGAATTTTCCCTATTACACCCTTTTTAGTGAAGTGTGTGACTAGTGCAGAATGGATGTGGTGCTCATGGTAAGAGTTAGGTTACATAAAGAGTAGGAGAGATTAATTTGGAGTTAAGCTGATGATGGTGTGTTAAGGGTTCAATATTGAGGAAGGGTACAAGAGGTGATTGAAGAATAACCACATCCGGCCGGGTGAAGTCAAACGATGATTTTAATGAATACACGCGTGGGAAGACAACTCTGTACGCAGACAGCAATTGATCTTCGACTTAATCAAAGCATAAACAGATTTTTATAGCATCAGGGTTTGATTTACTGAC
>NW_024588850.1:0-1232 GCF_018398535.1 Haplochromis burtoni
AAATCTGCAGGGAGACCTACCTCATGTTGCGAAATCAGTTTTAACCCGGTTCTTTTTATTCCTCGAGCATCCAGAGATGGCACCGGATTCAGTAGTCATTTTCACAAAACCTTTATTTATCTTTACTCATCTTCATTTATCTTTACTCTTCTTCATTTATCCTCATTTAAGCATGCATCTTCTAGAAGGGAAGACGAGGCCGGTGTCCCTCTCCAAATCTTCACCCCTTTGTTCGTTACAGCCAGCTTTATAGAGGCGTTCCCATCATAAAACCCCCTACGGTGTGCTGCAAACTCTGTCTGTGTCTATGTGCACGAGCACATGAATGCCTACATGTGCGCGTTCCCACGTGTCTATGTGAGTGCTCGTGTGTGACTGTGTACGCATACCTGTGTGTATGTGTGAGTGCACATGAGTGAGTGTGCGTGTGGATGTGTGTGCGTGACAGTTAAAACATTGTGGGTGTAGATGACTCCCTAGGTCATAAAACCAATCTCCCTTCCAGACCACAGTTATCCAGTTACAAATGTTGAGACCCCCACCCAAACATTCTCTGGGAAATTTCCACTCAGCATAACTCCTCTCTGTTTTACTTTCACAGTTCAAGTGGGGGAGGGGTCTCCTACAATCTACTCCTAAGTTCACGACACAGTGAGGCCTTTAGTCAGTATCTCTACAATAGTTCTACATTCTATGATAACACATTTCTAAACTCTAAAATAAGCTAAACATTCTACAATATGTTCTATATCCACATAAATAATAACTTATGTCAGATATAATATATTAAAATGGGTTTTTTGGGGGCGCATAAGAAAACCCTACACTTTAACTTTACTACACTAAAAAATTCTTAAAGTACATTTAAAAAGAACCAAGAAAACAACACAAATGTATACAAAATGTGGTACTGTTCCCTCACAATTTTGATACTGCCCAGAGACTGATCTGAGTTAGTGAAGATTTGCACTTTCGGAGTGCTACTTGTCTGTCTATTGGTAAGCTGTAACAGTCATATATTTTCTGTGGGACACGCTGAACATCCATCCATCGATCTTCTTCCGCTTATCCGGGGCCGGGTCGCGGGGGCAGCAGCCTAAGCAAAGAGGCCCAGCCCTCCCTCTCCCCAGCCACCTTCTCCAGCTTGTCCGGGGGAATACCAAGGCGTTCCCAGGCCAGCCGAGAGATATAATCTCTCCAGCGTGTCCTGGGTCTGCCCCGGGGCCTCCTCC
>NW_024588851.1:0-1231 GCF_018398535.1 Haplochromis burtoni
CCAAAGGGGGCTGAATAATTACGCACACCCCACTTTGCAGTTATTTATTTGTAAAAAATGTTTGGAGTCATGTATGATTTTCGTTCCACTTCTCAAATGTGACAAAATGTGGGAAAGTTCAAGGGGACCGAATACTTTTGCAAGCCACTGTAAAGGTTTATTTTGTCTAATCTAATAACTTTAATCTCAGCCAAACTGATTTACTCAGGAACAAATAAAACACTGAAAAAAGTCAAACAATAACATTTTTAGGTTGTCTAAGTCACTTATATATTACGTTTAACCTGAGTAGTGAAAGACCGCAGTGAACATGATGTGCCGGGAGTTTGCTGTTCTCGGCGGCTCTAGTGACCCTCGAGCTCCCAGCTAGCTAGCTATCGAGCTGGTGGGTAACAGACGTCTCAGAAACGTCGAAGCACTTTTGCAAATATGCGACATCTTGATAAACTGAGCAGATATTTAAAGTTTACACAGATACATTCTCGCCTGAAAATATGTTAAAAGTTTATTTTGTCACCCAGAAAGAGTAATAAGAGTAATATTAAAAACTTAGTAGCAACCGCCATTGCCGGAAAGTGGAATTGGATGGGCCACGCTATGAATTCTGGGATATGGTGGGCCACGAAGGACACACCCGACCCATCCTTTAAATTCGGAGAAAAGGAGGACGCATTGGTTGGCTGCATTCGGAGGAGTCTATGAATTTGGACAGCCTTCATCGTGTTGCTGTGATGTAATCGGTCTACAAATGCCTCCTCAGGAGGATGCAGCCCATGAATTTGGACACCCCCTATGTTTACTACTGCATAGACACATTGAATTTCCAACACAAGGAAACGACATTTTGGACAATGTTTTCACCAACAAGAGAGGAGATTACAAAGCCCCCCACCCACCCACTTTGGTGCCTCTGATCACATCACTGTTATGCTAATGCCAGCATACAGGCCCCTGGTCAAAGTCACTAAACCAGTTCGTAAGCAGGTACGTGTGTGGCCAGAAGGACCTGCAATACTACTTTCCACCACAGACTGGGAGATCCTTAAACTGGCCGCCACACATGACAACACCACAGACCTGCAGGAATATACAGAAACTGTCATTGGCTACATCTCAAAAGGCATCGATGAGGTCATAGGTGAGGTCTACAGGCTCCTGAGGGTGAGAAATGCAGCCTTGAAAGCTGGGGATGAGGTGAGCCTAACAACAGCAAGGGCAAACCTGTCACATG
>NW_024588852.1:0-1231 GCF_018398535.1 Haplochromis burtoni
AATTATTTGAATATATATGAGTGCTTGTGTATAAATACACAAACCATACACATGTGCCTTCAATTGTGTAATTTAAGTGATCTAGGTAGCTCTGCTTAGGAAGTTCAGTTAACACTAGAAATGTGTTTTGGAGTTTGTATGTGCTTTGGAATTTGGATGTGCTTTGTCTCTAGGGGCCACCGCATATATTTATATATAAAATATATATATAAATAAAACCACTTTTTTTTACATTAGTAATTCCTTTTGTACATAATTTTACATTACTGTTAATAATAAATTAATTAAAGCAACAAAACAACCTGAAGAGCTGGTTCGGAGCCGAAAGAGCTGGCTCTTTTTAGTGAGCCGAGCCGAAAGAGCCAGTTCTCTAAAAGGAGCCGGAAATCCCATCACTAATAAGTGGTGTGATTTTTTTCCCCATTTCAAATAAATTGCACTAAACATTTTAAGCAATAAGTTAAAAAAATGCCACCAAATATGAGACAAATTAAAACTCATATGCAACTGATTATTTATCTGTCAAAAAGGCCAGTACATGACAGTGGACCCAAGCTCAGACAAAGCACAAACAGTGATAAGATCAATACATTTTACTGGAAACAAGGAAAAACGGAGGTTGAAAGGTGAGTGAGTAGTGATGTTACGTCTGACACTGAAGTCCTGAGTCCTGTGTCAAGTAAAGGGGGACGTGCCCAAACGAAGCCTGTGTTCAGGCCTGTATTGTTCTTCAGAATATTACATGACCAGAGATAAATGAGGCCAGCTTGCAAGGAGATTGTAGGCACATTATGGAGCCACCAAAAAGGTGAAAAATATCATCAGGGAGCATTTTGACATGCTATCACCTAATAATAACATAAGTCTTATATCAATCTCAGAGAGGATGATAAGTGGGTGGGGTGCATATATTTATATGATATGGGATCTTATATGGGTATTCTGCTGGTGAGCAAAGCAGTGACTTGATGATGAGAACTGTTGACACAGGTAAACCGTGGTAAGTAATGAGCAAAACACAAGATGCAATGAAGCCTGGTTACCACCATGTGATACCTGACAGACTAGGGAAGAAATGATGGCAGCGCTGGTCTCATGTACTCTACAGCCTCGCTCATTGCTGTTGATGGATGTCTGTTAGGATGCCTGGGTCGTTGACCCAGAGGTTTGAGTTTATTATATTATTTATCATTTCTAGTCTTTGGTTTCTTTGTCTGTGTTCTGTCTTATG
>NW_024588853.1:0-1231 GCF_018398535.1 Haplochromis burtoni
TGTCCTGTAACTTTTCCATGTGTCTGCTGCAACACAGCTGAATACAAATAGTAGGTCATTAGCCGGACTCTATAGAACTTGGCTGAAAACTGAGGTGGCAGTAACAGCTGTTTGATGCATGTTACAGCAGCTCATGAATGACTGAACATGGTAAAATAAAAGTCATTTTATTACATTTTTCCAAACACCTATGATTACTTAAATTTATAGGGCTAGGGGTTTCCCCTTCAGCATGCAGTCAAGTTCTGCAGAGTCTTGCTGATGATCTACTAATTTTATTCAGGTGTGTGAGGACTGGAGTTTGAGAACCCATCTTTACGTGTTTTATATATGAACACTAGGGGGAGATGTTTGACTTGAAATACTACATCCATAACAAGCGGCTCAACAATGACGTTTTAAGGCATGTTCATTGGGCATTAAATAACGCCTAAGAACATATTCTGTCTTAAAATTTGTAGGTGCAAGCTGCAATCTAAAGAGACATGGCAGGAACTGAATGAATACAAGCAGAATAAAAGAATTGGTGCTATTTTGTGAACTGTGGATGAGAATGTTCTTCTTTTAAATGTATTTAATGTTGTGATGTGTAGTGAAAACAAAGTGTGGACACTGAATGTTAAGCTGTACTTTCTGACTGGGATAACCTAGTTAGTTAGCTAGTGTTAGCTGATACAATAGCACTTCACCTTGTCCAAATGCAGTTATGCCTCTGAAAGAATAACATGTGCCAGTTCTCATGCTAGACTGCAACAGACTCCATCACAGTCAGTGATGCAACAATGACCACATCATCAACAAACTCAGTGAATTCAGAGTCCACCAAAGAACAAATATGAATATGCGTGAAGTTCAACATTTCAGAAACAATGTAAAAAAACAAAACAAAAAAAATATTGAAACATAAAGAAATGAAGGCCATCGAGAAACCATTTGGGTCTCATGCATGTGAAACTTTATTAACCATTAAAAATAAACTCACATTCAAGCAAAATTAAATAAATCAACAAACTTGAAATCTTTAAAATGAAGTGACAAACAGACTGCAGAGTCTCCTTCATGGAAGGAAAAGTTAATAAAGCATCAAAGATCAGAGGACTGAAATATGTGACTGTAGTGATGGAAACAATTATTTGGCTTTGTTTAACGATCAGAACAATTTGTAACATAGTTATAGCTGATAAGTGGATTTTATATATAATAATAATGGATTGGATTTATATAGCGCTTT
>NW_024588854.1:0-1231 GCF_018398535.1 Haplochromis burtoni
TGGAGGCTGTCAAAACCCTGACATCTAAGACACCTCAAACAGTTGGTGATGTGAGGAAGCTGGCAGGCTTTCTAAGCTACTACCGCTCGTATATCCAGGATTTTTCCCGGATAGCTAAACCAATAGCTAATCTATGAACTCCTTCAGACCAAGCCAGGCAAAACTCAGTGTCCAAAATCTGTGAGAAACAGCAAACACCCACAGCTGTCCTCTCGAGAGCACGTTGAGTGGACCCTGAAACACCAGAGAGCGTTAGAACAGTTGGTGACCCTCCTCACCAACCCCCCTGTTCTGACATATCCCGATTTTAGCCTGCCTTTCACATTGCATACAGATGCATCTGACCAGGGCTTAGGAGCTGTCCTGTATCAGCGTCAACACGGGAAATTGAGAGTAATTGGCTATGGATCTAGGACTCTGACACAAGCAGAACGCAACTACCACCTGCATAGTGGAAAATTTGAGTTCCTTGCGTTGAAATGGGCTGTACGTGAAAAATTCCGTGACTACCTGTACTATGCCCCACACTTCACAGTTTATACAGATAACAACCCCCTAACCTATGTAATGAGTACCGCAAAGTTAAACGCAGTGGGACATAGGTGGGTTGGAGAGCTCTCAGATTTCCGGTTCGACATCAGATACAGGCCAGGAAAGTCAAATGTAGACGCAGACACTCTTTCTCGTCTCCCCTTGGATATAGAGAAATATGAAACTGCTTGTACAGAGGGATTTCCAGATGAGGCAGTGCAGGCAGTCTGGGATGGAAGCCAGGTGGCCCGACAGAAAGATGTTGCTTGGGTAGCCATGCTCAATATCTCTTCTCTGGACCCCCATCAGCAGCCTCATATCAACTCGCTCAGCATCAGCCACGATGATCTGGTTAAAGCTCAAAGAGAGGATCCAGCCATTGGCCAAATCCTCAAGCTGAAACTAGATGGAACAAAACTGACAGATGAAATACGCAAGATGGTAAGAGGAAATGCCCATAAACTCCTCCATAAGTGGGGTAAGTTACATCTTGAAAATGACCTCTTGTATAGATGTACCAGTGACAGAAGACAATTAGTGCTTCCTGCCAAGTACAGGACTTTAGCATTAAGACATTTACATGACACGATGGGTCATGTTGGGACAGACCGAGTGCTACATCTCGCAAGGGACAGATTCTATTGGCCCTTTATGGCTAAGGACATTGAAGCCTATGTGACCCAGAAGTGTCCCTGTATCA
>NW_024588855.1:0-1231 GCF_018398535.1 Haplochromis burtoni
AGTTTTATTCTTACAAGAAGGAATTTAGTCCATACAGCAGTGTAATGAGGAATTCACAGAACCAGAGGAAATCTATTTATACAGGGTCTCACCACATCTTTATTACCCTGTTGTCAGGCAGAAATACACTTACCATACACAGAATATTAACACAGATTAAGAGGATATATTTAGCAAACAGAGTAATCATGTCTTATTGGTCGAGACAGAAAACAGGACAATTCAGTTCACTTCAGTTTAATTTATATAGCACTGAATCACAACAGTTGAAGGGTTAGGATCTAGGAAAGTCTGTCACAGTGCAACATGAAATAAATGTATGTAAGTTCTTATCTGTTCATGTGCAGCTCTGATCCAGCTGATGGCAGCAGCAAAGGCTAAGAGGGGTTTGGCTTTCTTCACCTTTGGGGATGAAAATCTGAAGCAACACCTACAGCGCATATATGACTTCATGTTCACAGAAGGGATTACAGTAGGTGAGTGTTCCCAAGACATGCAGTTTTCTTTTCTCCAGTTTCTAACATCGCATCACTTTAAAGCTTGTATATTTTCCAGCTAATTTACTGAACACCTAATAATTTCTTTAAAGGGTTAGCTGGTGTCTGACTGAAAGCGGTATTTCTAAAAACCTGCAGACACTGGCCTTTAATATAAGCGAAATGGAGACCTTTACTTACTTCTTGAATGCCTTTAACAGCCTGGACAGTGATTTTTATTTGAAGGATTCAATTTTTCTTCGTAAAGTTCAAAGGATGATCACACTTGTGTCTGAATGCTTGCCTTAATGCCTTCACTTTCCGCATTGACAGTAAGCACATAGTATTTTGTTACTGTCAGGTGAAGTGATTAGGACCCATACAGTTTTCGATTGTTGGTCACAGCAGCTTTCTAGCTACTTCCCACACCACACACCGCTCCTTCCTGACTCCAGACACTAAAAGGGGTCACCTGTGCCCTCCGACCTCCCGGCACCACCCTGTGAGCTTACCGTAACAACCCCCCCCCTCCCATTGCAGCAGAGCCAGAGGCCACACGCCTGCCACATGTTGGCTTTACTGACCTGTTACATTTGGTTGCTAGGTAAAGTAAACTTAGTCAATAACACCAAGAAAACCAGCTTCTTCTAATAATGCCCATGTCCCTAGAGCCCTCTGTTCTACCTCTCCCAGAACCACACCCCTATAATCAGAATGAAACTATGTTGTGTTCTTTAATTATTTAGAGCTGAATG
>NW_024588856.1:0-1231 GCF_018398535.1 Haplochromis burtoni
GCCACCGCAACGTCTGGGATGATTGACGTAAAGCCCTGGTGTTTCACTTTGCTTTGTTACCAGGCCGGGAAGTTTGCGCCTGACCTCCCCTCGGGATGGATGACGATTGACGGGATCCAGAGACTCTTCCCATAAACATAAAAAAACTGATATTTCCAACACAGACGTGAAAAAACAGTGACTTTTCTGTCATTCGGTTGTTTATCTGTTAATTATTAGGTGTATATGAACGGCCACGCAGGAGCTCCTTATCAGCAGGAGTTCTTCACATGAACACTAGATGGCTCCATCTGCTCTGGCTGACTGTTGGCTAACAGGTCAGCAGCATCTGAGGAAGGGTGATTTTACCTCAGGCCTGTGCTGCTTATGAAGACAGTGCCTTTAATAATGTAATCACTGCAACACCAAGCACAGGACCTCTCAGAAAGAACGTCATTATCATCCTCGTCGTCATCATCTTCGTCGTCCTGAAAAACCCCTGAAAAGTCTTCAGTTAATCCAAAATGCTGCAACGAGAGTACTGACAGGGACTAGAAAGAGAGAGCATATTTCTGTTTTATACTGTAAAACTAATATTGTGTTTAATTAAAAATATTAAGTAGGCTGAACTCAATTTTTATCAATTTGTTATTAGAACTCAATTTAAGTAAGTTACCAGTACTGGTAACAACTGAAGTAAGTTACCAGTACTTTTTATGCAAAAACGCTGATCAACTCAATTTATTTGAGTTGTCTTAACTTAGAAAAACTAAGTAAGCTGGAAGTTTTGCTTCTCAATGCGGAAGGATGAAACGATGTGGTTTGAAAACCGTCCTCCTCCCTATCATGGATCAGTCCGTATGTTCATGGTGCCAGCATTTTTTTTTTTTCTGGAATATGTTGAGCAAACCTGGAGAAGCTTCAGCTCAAGATATTATTGTTGTCAGTGCTGTAGATCTTTACCTGATACACTGACTTGGTGAGTAAATGTTTACTCTTATTCAAACTTATTTTGTGGCTTCTCTTAGTGTAGCACCATGTTTATAATCTTGCTATCTAGTTAGCATTGCTGCTGCCGCTGGGCTCATGTTACTTAAAAATTAACACCACAGCCTTAAAAACCTTATATACAAATATGTCTGTGAAATTTTCTGTTGATTGTTTGAAATAAAACGTGAGATAAGAGGATAAGAGAACTAACTAACTATATATATCATGTTTAACCTGAGTATCAAAAGACCGCAGGGGGGTT
>NW_024588857.1:0-1231 GCF_018398535.1 Haplochromis burtoni
TATATATATTACGGTCCGCACTGCATACATACATGAAACAATTATGAGTCGAAAATAATTTTTTGGCATATCATGTTCAACGTAGTTAGGAAGATCTTGTCTTGTAAAATCAAAGGGGTGGCGCTATTCTATAACTAAAAAGCCGACACACGGACGTCATGTAAGAACAGCGTGGTGGTCTGAGAAAAGCGATAAACAAGCGGACTGCTCCGTAGTGCTGAAGGTCCCCTCCGTGGGGCGCTGGCATTATTTTGAGAAGGAAAAGGTCGATATTGAAATGCATGTTTGCCTGTGATGAAAGACAGAATATCAAAACTGAATATTGCTGGAATAATATACTTGATCGTTCGAAGAGCAATTAACTCACTTAAAGACGGCTTTCCAGAACAATGGGGTTCCATAAGAGGTATGTGCTGCTTGCTGTTATTTTCGCTTTTGTTCGATACACATCGGCCTCAGCGACTCATTATTCAATACCAGAAGAATTGAAAGAAGGATCCGTCGTGGCTAATCTCGCCACCGATCTCAGTCTGGATGTTAAAACACTGAATCAGAGGAAGATGCGTCTTGATATCATCGCAAACAAGAAATATCTGGATGTGAACAAAGAGACTGGTGAGCTGTATGTTGTTGAAAAGATCGACAGGGAACATATTTGCAATACAAAGTCCTCAATGTCTTGCTATCTAAGATTAGAGGTAATACTAGAAAATCCAGTACGGATATTTAACATGGAAGTTGAAATTCTTGACATGAACGACAACGCCCCGCAATTTCGAAGAGAGACTATACATTTAGACATAACTGAATCAACGCCTACAGGAGAAAGATTCTCCTTGAGCAATGCCGTTGATCCTGATGTGGGCAGTAATTCAGTGAAAACGTACCATTTAAGTGAAAGTGAACAATTTACAATTGAAGTTCAGACCGGAAGAGATGGATCAAAATTTGCGGATTTGATATTAAAACAGACATTAGATCGGGAGCAGCAGGCTGTTCATAATTTGATACTCACAGCTGTAGATGGAGGAACACCTGCTCGTTCTGGCACTGCAAGTGTTATTGTACGAGTTTTAGATACAAATGATAACGCACCGACCTTTGAAAAAGACAATCTGAGTGTTAAAATAATGGAAAACTCTCCGACAGGAAGTCTTGTTGTTGATCTTAATGCAACAGATTTAGATGAAGGATCAAATTCTGATATAACATATTCATACAGTTTATATAC
>NW_024588858.1:0-1230 GCF_018398535.1 Haplochromis burtoni
TTATTATTATTATTACGCTGATCATTTCAAGGTTAAAGCTCTCTAGTGTTTCATTTTCCAAATGGCATCAACTTGCAAGACTTGCTTCCTGATGCCCTGTACAAGGACTTTGATCGGTAGCTGGAAGTGGGCTGCATGATTTACTGGCAGGACTGGGTCATATCAGAGTTCAAAAGGGCAAACAAACCAAAATAGGGATGAATGCCAATGTTTCCAGCAACATCCAGTAACAGACAGATTTGTAGAAAGCAAACATCTGTTGCATAAACATATATCAAGGTTAGATGTTAAAGAATTTGTCACATACAACAGCAAAGGTTTGAGGTCAACACACACACAGAAACACACATGATAACACAAATATCAAACTATTAAAATATTAAAAATGTAAAATTCCATAGAAGGCAAAACAAAATTATAATAAGATTAATGCACACAAGACTGAGTAGTTAAAATCATTTTTTTCAGATGGTGAGAGAAGTTATGATGATCTGTTCAAATTTTTACATTCTTTGGAAGCATTTTCTAGCCTTTAATACTTCATAGGAGAAAGCTGATTGTCATGATCTGTCTGGTCAAACTCAAACGCTAAACTCAGTAGTGCAAGTTTAGAGATTTATTTATAATGCAGGTGATGGTTGTGCTATTTACAGTCTTTCAGCAGTTCTTAGTTCAAAAGCCTCTTATTTACCAAATCCAACAAAGGAGCATTTCCAAAACTGATGGGAACCACTGGGATGTCTTAAACAGAGGACAAGACACATTAGAAATCTATGTGATGACAACGAGGACCATGACGTGCAGATCAACAAGGAGATCGCTACCACAGTGAGGCAGAGCTCAAGTAAAGACCGAATGTCAGATCCCAGCATAGTCAGCTGTTTGTTAGATGTTTTGCTTCAGGTGTGTCAGGGAGAGGGCAGAGATCCCACCAGTGTTCTCACCCTGTAAGGTAAAGCAGGGTAAGTAGACACACACACAGCAATAAGCACACATACCAAGAGGGAGAGAGAAAGAAATGTTAAATGTTATTGTCACGGCCGAGGCCGACTCGAAAGGAATAGGACTCAA
Organism: Haplochromis burtoni; assembly: GCF_018398535.1. Lineage (NCBI taxonomy): Eukaryota > Metazoa > Chordata > Actinopteri > Cichliformes > Cichlidae > Haplochromis > Haplochromis burtoni. The sequence continues at coordinate 1,072 of NW_024588858.1, forward strand.
ATGCAGGACGCAGAGCAGCACAGAGAACGTTTAAGTGACAATGTTTATTATTTCCACAACAAATGTAAGAGAACAAAACTGCCGGCTCGGAGGAAAAACACTGGCACTCACCCAGACCATGACACTTATGTACTTATAGTAGATATAAGTTTGAATATA
>NW_024588859.1:0-1230 GCF_018398535.1 Haplochromis burtoni
TCTTTATGCAACGTTACTCGACCTTGCCTCTCTCCTTCACTGAACACAACTTCCCCTCCCCCCCTTCACCTGCAGGCAGCGACAAGATGGACACGGCAAATCTCCGTTAACAAGTTACTGCACATCGCCCCGTGGTGGGGCTGGACGGCATCAACGTGTTAATGAGCTAACTATGCTAACCACAGTAACGCCATGCAGCCCACAGGGCCTGCACAGCCTAACATCCTTTCATTCTTTCAAAAGTTGACAGCGTGTCTTTTGTATGAATTCTGGTTGTGCTCGATGACTGCAAACCGATTTTATGTGGTACACAGCACTCAGCAATCTGTCAAAAAAATTTTTAGTATGACTTTGCTAAGCTATGGAGCTACACCGCTTGATGGATTGTCGGAGCATTACGGCTACCGAGGAGTTTCGCATAGTAATACGTACTGTGCTTCAACGTAATATTACAGTATTGTGTGTGTATAAGGACCATAAATGGCACCTATTAAGAGACACGGTTACACAGCGGATTTCAAACTCCAGGCTGTCAGTCACGCAGTAGAGCTTGGGAACAGAGCAGCTGTGAAATCTTTGTTATTATGCTCAGCGTCTTTTAGTTTACATTTTGACTGCACAATTGTGAGCTCTTTGTTATGCACAAAAACAACAGTTTTATTTATGGCACATTATTATTTAATAAATGGTGATAATTTATTTTTGAGTAGGTTTTTTTTCATGTACATCTAAGCTGTATGTTAATAAAAGTGCCTGTGTGACATCTGGGACACAGCTTTGACTAAGAACTCTTTTTGTTCTTAGTTTATGGCTTTAAAATAATATTGAGATATATATCTTATATCGCCATCCAGCTAAAAAAATATTGAGATAGGAATTTTGGGTCATATCGCCCAGCCCTAATCGCTTCCTGTTCCTGCTCAAACAGTTTCTGAGTAGCTTATCTGCTTAGCAATTTAATTAAAAACTTTTAAATACATTATTTTTTTTCATAGTATAATCTTCACGTGCTTCATCCGAAGCACACTTTCTGTGTACTGACTGTACTGATACCTGTAAGAAATATAACATATTTGCAGCTCTGGAGGCCAGGATTACTGAATTGGCGACTCGGCTTCGCACCCTTCATTCACCCATAGCTAGCCAGGCCCCTGTAGCTGGTGCAGCCGAAGATAGCGTAGGCCCCGCTAGCTGTTCCCCGGCAGACCCCAAGCAGCTGGGGAAAGAGGG
>NW_024588860.1:0-1229 GCF_018398535.1 Haplochromis burtoni
CATGTATTCTGTAATCTGTAGTGAAATACATTTTAAAAGTAACCTTCCAAACACTGGTCATACAACAAACAAACATCAACAACCAGGAAGCAGCTTCACCTCTGATCACACACACACTCAACTCTACTCACTCACCTGGAGCAACAATCAGGTGGAGGATGATGCTGTTCTTCCATGAGCGTGTTTCTTCAATGAAAACACGGCACTCGTATGTTCCACTATCAGCAGTGTTCACATCCGTCAGAATCAAAGACACGTCTCCATCCTTCATCTATCTGTCCTGCAGATCCACCCGGTTCTGGAAAGATGAATGCTGATTGGCTGGATCAAACTGATCATCCTGATACAAAAGCACATATTTATCTGTCAGGTCAGATCTGCTCCAATGTACAAATTTGACGTTGTAGTTTGGAGCTCGACATGTCAAAGTGACGTCCTGTCCAGACTCAGCTGTGATGATCTTTGGGTCTAAAAGAGGAAACAACACAGAGCAGAGAGGTTAAAGGTTTGTGTGTAATTAGTAATTAGTAATTAATTACTGATTACTTCTCCAAAAAGTAATCACATAACTTTACTGACGACTTATTTTCAAAAGTAATTAGTAACTTAGTTACTTTTAAAAAACGTGATACACAATCTGAATAGATAATAAAGCAATAGACCTTTAGTCCAATTCTATTTTTATGCATAATCCATTATATAAAATGTAATTGCATTTTTTCAAAAGTCTCTTTTTAAAATTTGTTTCATTAGTTTTAATCTTTTAACTTTTTGCATCAAGCACAAATTAAATTGGCTGTAAAGGAAACGCTATGTATGTTTCATATGAATATAATCTATAACTTAATTTATTTCTGTAGCCCACATCATTAAACATTTCAGTCACATAAAACATAAATTTTGATTTGATGTTGTCTTGAATCGCTGTGTGGCAGGCAGGAGTTGGACCCAAAATGCAGGCGCTCAGACTCAAGGGATAACTTAAAAATCTCAGCATACAAAACTAAAGTACACTGGGGAAATATAAACTACACTTTGCAGAAAGGCACGCGAGGAAACACACAGCTTGAGGGACGACGTGACACTGACTGAGAGAAACACAGGGTTTAAATTAGACTTGTAGTCAAGACCGCCTAATCCGAGACCAAGACAAGACCAAGACCAACACCGAGTCTTTAAACTGCAGGCAGATGCTATTCTATATACATATGCAGGACACCTTAAACTAG
>NW_024588861.1:0-1229 GCF_018398535.1 Haplochromis burtoni
TTTTTTTTACAACAGATGTGCTTGATCCTGTAAGCTCTTCATTTGTTGTTCTGATGATCTTTAGACTAATGATCGTTTTCATGTTCCTCCTGTTCTTGTTGTATTGCTGCACAAAGTCAAAAGGTGAGTTGTTTTTCTTCTGATATTAAATATTTTACTTTTTAAGTACAGTACTGTGCACAGGTCATGAGCCATCCCTCATTTCTTAATATTTTGCTAAGAAAATGGGAAACAGTTGCAGTAATCTACTGAAACATGTAAACATAAATGGAAATCTAGCAAATAAAATAAAAACAATGTGGATAAATAACAACTAAGAAGTCAGATGTTTTCCAAATGTTATTTCATGGTGGATCAAACTGACGGTCCTTTTCTGTTCATAATTCATCAATTTTAACAAGATCTCCAACAATGTCAAATTTGTATTCATCGTGTCATCAGAGCCATTCCCACTGATTTTCAGCCCAGTTCTTTTGACATTTGGTGGACCTCAGCCTTTTCTTTGTTTTTCTTCCTTAATTAATTCTTCGCAGCCACCCTTCCACTGAGACCATTTCTGATGAGGCTTCATTGAACAGTAAAAGATTCAGCTGAAGGTTCAGATGCATCATCAGGTGCTGTGTCAGGTCTTTGCTGCATATAAAGAGATGAAGGGTGGCTGAAGACTTTTGCACCACACAGATGCAGCATGTGGCCCTAAAGTGGAAACAGCAATGTATAATAGATGACCATGTAAAAGCAAATGCCTTTTTTAAAGTTTCTAATAAAGGTTTTGCGGATGAGGGTCAGCCTGGATGAAAACCAGGCTGAGTTATGTACTCCTCTTGTCTTCACAGTTAGTTTTTCATCAAGTTTAAACTATTCTGATGCTTTTTGTAACACAACTGTACTGATTACATCTGCTGCAGCTCTGACACTGTTGAATTAAACAAAGCCAAGTTAATAATATTTAATTTAAATGTGTTAAAGTTAGTATCACAGACATCAGGTGACCTGCAGGTGATCATTGTGTCTATGAGTCAGAGTTTGTGATACACTTTTATTAATTTAAAGTAGTTGTAGAAGCTTTGTGGGTATCATTAAAATCAATGTTAACATTATGTTTTCAGGTTGACCAGAAGTCAATTATCCATCCTGGGATTCAGCTCAAAGTCATTAACAAAAAAACATGAGTACACAAAATAAGTGATAATAAACATGAAAATAATAATTATGATCACTAATAATGA
>NW_024588862.1:0-1228 GCF_018398535.1 Haplochromis burtoni
AGCTGCGATTTACATTTCTCTAGATGTCTTGGGCATTTATCCAATATATCTGTAAATGATGTTCATCGACTTGTCGATTTCTTTCCCCTGCGCCTCAGAGCAAAAGAGAAAAGGGATTCAAATGTTATATTTCTCAGCTGTCCCTCGTTTATTGCGGGTGTTATGTTCTAAAAATAACCAGCGATGGGTGAAATCAAGTAGCCAATTTTATTTTTTGATGGTGCAAAATGTTTCATGGACATTGTGGACATCCAGTACTGCACATCAGTGTCACACTGCTAACGATCGATGCAGTGATTCTGTACTGTACAGGAGAGACGTCACAGAGGAGATCGTCTGCAGCGATCAGGATGCAGGACACAATGTGACGTAAGAAAAAGAAAAAAAAAAAAGCATGCAAACTTGCACTAAAAAAAAAATCTGTGAAACAGCGAGGTGAAAGGTGAACCGCGTTATAGCGAGGGACCGCTGTAATTTTGAAGGTAAGTCACAACATACCCTTTGTAAATACTAATGTATAGAAACCCTTACCAGCAATCATTCATTTTTTGTGTGGCTTTTTTCACAGTTTGTTAACATGCTGTGTAGGTGTGTACTTGACTAGCTGATATCGACATAACGGGGGAAACATCTGGTTTGACTATTCTTCACCTGTAGTTTGAAACATTTGCCTGTTTAAATCATAAGACCAGTTACTATACAGAGATGTGCTTCTGAATGTGGACGATGTGTCTTCTGCTGCAGTAATGCAGTTCTGCTTGTGTTGAGTGATGTAAACAACTGATCGATCTAAACTCTTTAAACGTCAAAATTGATCATTAGATTTTTTATGACACAACGATGGTGAGTGTTCCCACCTTCTGCTCTTTGTAACTTAACGCGATCTTTCCGTTTTCGAGTTTTGGACATGATTTTGGAGTATATCTTCGCAGTAGCGATTGACCGCAAACTAAAGCTAACGGAAATGTACAACCCCACATCCGGTCTCAAACCAGGAAGTAAGCATTTTCTCGTGCACAGGGTCCATTGTAAAATGCTCAGAGTAGAAGTAGATGCTTTTTGCACATACGTGATACGGATCGGGTTCAAATGTACAAAGATTTTGAGGAAGCAATTATTTCTATTTTTTTTTAAAACACATTTACAAACAGCAGATTCACATTTTTATTCAAAATGTATCTTTCGTTTAGAGAAAGTTATCAGTTTTGCATCTCCAGCCGTCATGTTT
>NW_024588863.1:0-1228 GCF_018398535.1 Haplochromis burtoni
AGATAAGGCAGCCACTGACATGATGCTTATGTTGTATTTAAGTTTATGTTCAATTCAATTGTTTTTGTCCCTCAAACACCATCAGAGGTGAGAGGGTGCAGCAGGTGTAGTAGTTGGTATATGAGGCAGTAAACAAATTAAAGGTTTTTCAAACACATTCATCTCCACAAAAATGTGATAAATGTTTGACAGGAATAAAAAGAAACTCTGATCCTTCTTTAAAAGTTTTTTTCTGTTAATATGGTCACAACTTCTACAATCATCTTGAGCAGGGACGTGGCTAAATACTGGTATGTGAGAACCAGTCAATATTAACTCTTTACTGACCAAGTATTATACAGACTGCCTTATTTGGTTATTTTGGCTGTAAAAGGGTCAGAAATCATACTATAAGTGAATGTTTTTTCCCCTTTTGTCAGAATAAACTGCACTTTCAATATCTGTCATTTTACATTATTGTATTGTTATTACAATGGAACAACAGCTTAAAGTGGAAATAAACGGACTCTGTTTTTTTCAGATATTTAGTTAAGTAGAAACTGATCTTCAGCAGGAACAAAATGTAACACGGCATCAACGTTAAATATGAATTATAATAAATACGTACAAAAACGTTTTTTAGCCTGGGACACTCAGGTTTTTAAATCTCCAGGCCTTTTTGGGGGGCATTTCCACTTCTCCACACCTGCGTCTCTGCTCCGTGCGTCATCAATTCTTACTTGTGATTGGACCATCGTTACTCGTGCTTTCTAATGATGCACCATAAAGTTTCGTAAAGCACATCTTCTCATCTTTCAGTAACCGTCTGAAATGTCTCTCTTGCCCAACTGGTCGAGGAGCTACAGTGGTGCAAATCACCCATGGTAACACCTAAGAGGACTTTTATTTTTTCAGACAGCAGTAGCTTGTGAACAGTTTGTGCTACCATAATACACCAAATATCTCCGTAACGCGCACCTTTTCTTCTTTTCAAAACCTTTCATATTATATTAATAACATACACAATGACAGAGTTACAGTCATTTAAAGAGCGCATGTAAAATGGGCCCACCAGTGGATAAACAGAGCGCACTGATATGAATGGCAGCATTTTAGAGGATTCACTATAAAGATGGTTGAACAGGATGGTGACACTACATTGATGTGACGGACTACAAATCTATTCTCCACTCATGACTCTGTGCTGAGTCTGCATAATAAAGGAGGGTTTGTATGAATTAGAAACTTT
>NW_024588864.1:0-1228 GCF_018398535.1 Haplochromis burtoni
CTGCGTCCAGCAGGTGGCAGCAGTGAAGCACATTCAAGCCTCCGCCGGCAGCTCAACATCTGCTGAAACATCTGGAATTACTCCTGAGTCCTGCAGCAGCTGCAGATTTCACAAATGCCGACCTCATGAAGCGATTTCTAATGGATTCCAGTTAATAAGCTTCGCTTTTTTCTAAAAGTTTCTGCTTGTTTTTATTTTAATTATCAAAACATCTGCTTCGTATTGCTTTTGGTAAACACAGCAGTGCTGCCACAGCATCACTTCAGTCATTCATGGGTGTTCAGCAGAGCTTCTGGATGTTTTATATTCTTTATTTTTAAGCATTTTTATATTTTATAATGTCAATAAAAAGTTCCCAGAAAAAAAAAAATTCTAATTGTAAACATGTTTTAAATTATTATGAACACTTTAATATCTGATTAATAATAATCATTGGAATTTTTTTTTTTTTTTTTTAAGAAAGTCATTTCATTACACCAGACATTACAATCAAACATATATAATTTTATATTATTCTGAACATTTTCCCCAGGTCATCTGCTGATCGTGGGAGCTCTTCATTTCTACAGAGCTTCTGGAAAATTAAACAGTTAAACAGGGGCCCAGCAGCTGACTGCTGCCCCAGTGACCCTGAAGAGGAGAAGCCAGCCCTGCTGCGTGTGTGTGTGTTTGTGTGTGTGTGTGCTTTTAAAGGAAGCGGAGGAGGCGGTGGTCTTCACACACATGTGAACGCTGCACACAGAAAGACAGCGAAGTGTTTATTCAGACGCGGGACGACATAACTGACGAAAGAAAGAAAAAAGAAAGAAAGAAAGAAAGAAGGAAGCTGCAGGTGAGAAACTTCTCTTTATTTGTCTGTTTTCTCTCTGCGATTAAGTAACTTCCAGGATTTGATATTTAATAGTTTTTTAAGGTGTTTTAAAGACACCTGCATTTCACTGAAGTGTGTAATAATAACAAGATGGATACGTAAATTTATTTAACATCTCAAACTGAGAAATCATTTGAAAAAACGGGAAATAAAATATCTTAAACAGCTGAGTAAAGCTGTTGTTTTCCTGATGAACATCACAAATTAAACAGCGAATGCATCATTAAGGCAAAACAGAGGCTGGCTTTGGGCTCTTTATGTGTATGAATGTTTGCAGCGTTCAGGTGACGCCTCCTGCAGACTCACCTGAAACATAACTGTACCTGAAGCTGGGAGCTAGCATGAACTCATACTGAC
>NW_024588865.1:0-1228 GCF_018398535.1 Haplochromis burtoni
CTCCTGTGATGCTGCTGCTGTTCACAGCACTTCTGCCACATGCTGACAAGAGAAGAGAGAGCACAGCTAAACAGATCAGCCAACACATTAAAACCACTCAGAGAGATAACACTGATCAATGCTCTGCTGGGAGATCCTGAGCAGTGACATTCATGTGGATGTTATTTTAACATTAGACTGTGGTTTACATGTGATCCACAAATGTTCCTCCTCTGTGTCAGAAAACTGGAAGATTTTACTGAACAAAATCACATCACAGTTTATAGAAAAACCAAAGTCAGCACACTCAAATGTGGACATCACAGATTTATATGTGCTCATTACTGTACAGCTGGCAGAAGGAAGACAAGGTTCAAATGTCTTTGGATGCTTACTGGGCTGCTGTGAGTGACAACCTGGAAATGAGAACACACAGACAAACCTGTGAAAGTAAGCACTGACTGCTTTCTTCGAACTTGAAGAATTGATCACACTAAACACAACACTTTTTAGGGGGAGGGGATTGTAGATCTTTAGGTCTAGTTTCTATATTTAAAACAGCTTTTAAGAAAATCTGCATCTTTGCTGAGACAAACTTCAACTTTTCATTGACGATGTTGATAATTTTGACATAAAACCTTTAAACATTAACCCACCAGTTCATCTTTAAGTGACATGTCTTTGCTTTATAGAAAGAGAACAACCAATCAAATCATTTTCTCACCTTTGCAGAAGAAAATGATCACCACAGTGAAGCAGCACACAAACTGTTGGAGAGCCATGGTTAACTGCACCTCTTTCAGGTCATCTTAGACTTTAAATATGTCAAATTTATGTCCAGCTCCGCCTGTTCCTAGCAGTCATCAGGGCCCCACCAAAGAATCCAGTCAGACTCGTTGGTCTTTGTGCTTTTTGACCACAGTTATGCATGATGCACTGAAATTTGGGTCAGGTTCAGTTTTCAGTTCAGTTTTATTTATACAGCCCCAAATCACAACAACAGTCACCTGCTACCGTAAGGTAGACCCTACAGTAGCAGGTGAAAGTCCCCACACAGCAGACTGCAATCAGACCTGATCAGTTTGTTACTGTCACTGACGGTGTCATATTTTTGGGATATGTCACGCATATTTTAAGGCACAGATGACACTTTTTAGGTTACAAATAATCCGGTTATTTGTCGGGCCTTTGGTACTCTTGGGGCCCGGTTGTCCCGGTTCCACCTCTGTCTACCTTCAGGCTTCTGGGG
>NW_024588866.1:0-1228 GCF_018398535.1 Haplochromis burtoni
TGTCACACTTTCATCCTCTGGACAGTCTGTTTCAGAACTCTGATGATCATTCACTTGGCAACAAAATCTTTGAAAGAACAGAGAATGACAATGAAGTTGCCCCATCTATTGAGGACAAACGGTTCATTCGGTTGATGGATAATGAGATGTTCATAGATGATGCTAACAGTTGGGTAGCTCCCCTGCCCTTTCACATGCCAAGACCACGGCTGCCTAACAACAGAGAACAAGCTCTGACTTGTTTCACCAGTCTCTGCAAAACTCTAGAAAGGAAGCCTGAGATGAGGAAACATTTTCTGGCTTTCATGCAGAATATCTTTGAGCGAGATCATGCTGAACCAGCTCCAGCACTCAACGATGGAGATAACTGCTGGCACCTTCCCAGTTTTGGCGTCTATCATCCACGGAAGCCTGGCCAGATCCGAGTTGTGTTTGATTCAAGCGCTCCTTATCTTGGCATCTCTTTGAACGATGTGCTGTTGACAGGGCCAGACTTAAATAATAGTCTGCTGGGAGTACTAATGCGGTTTAGGCATGAACAGGTAGCCATCACAGCAGATATTGAACAGATGTTTCACAGCTTTGTTGTCAGGGAAGACCACAGGAAGGTGGTTCGCTAACTGACTTTACCGGGGATTTTATTTATTATTACGTTACTGTGTGGAAGTGATCGACAAGTATGCTTATGAAAGTGAGTGGTAGGTGTTAGTGGGACTTTACCCTTGATTAGTTTCCCCACTGGAAGAATGCGACATGCTTGCCAGAACATTCCCAAATAATTGACCAGGTTTATTAACAGATCAATTTTCTCCACAGTTTTAGGGTGAGCTAGAATAGATATATGGTTTCAGTAATACGAATAAGAGCGCTACAGCATCACCCAGTGTTGGGTCTGCGTCACAGCAGGCCCGCTAGTTCAGACTTAATCCCATGAAGAAAGCAAGACAGAACAGCAATCGATGGGTTTTACTTGCTAGCAAAGGAAGGATCTCAGAGCAGCTCTTCCGCCCCCGATCTCAGACCACTGCGAAGAACCAACACCCCACTGCAGCCTAGTAGTAGCATGTTCTCTATTTGGCCAAATGCCATCTCCAACATACACAAAGCCTAATTACACAATGGTTGCCTGAACCTATTCTTGTTAAATGATGAAAAACTCAAAGGCACGTTTCAGCAGTGGATGAAAATATGGGCTATTGATTCTAAAAACAGAAATCGCAAAAAGGTT
>NW_024588867.1:0-1228 GCF_018398535.1 Haplochromis burtoni
CAGAACAAGTCTTGTAGTGAACAACAGTCTGAGTCATCAAAAGGTCATCATGCAGTATTCTATCATATGCAGACTTATATCATTAAAAGTTTATACTGACTACTAAGTACAATTCTCCATTGACAAGGTCCAACAATAAAAGGGCAGCAGGGCTGCCAGAGTCCAGAGTTAAAAGAATATCATTAAAAATCCTTAAAAGTGCTGTCTCAGTGCTATGTAGTGATTTAAAAAAACTGATTGAAATTTTTCAGAAATCTTGTTAAAATCAAGGTGGGCCTGCAACTGTAAGTAGACCACTTTCTCCAAAACTTTAACAAGAAAAGGAAGCTTTGAGATTGGCCTGTAATTGGACAGAACAGTTGTGTCCAGGTTATGTTTTTTAAGAAGAGGCTGAACTATTGCTTGTTTAAAGCATGATGGGACACAGCCTGTAGCAAGGGACATATTAATTAATCTCAGGCAAGGCAAGGCAAGTTTATTTATATAGCACAATTCAACAACAAGGTGATTCAAAGTGCTTTACAGAGACAAGGATAAAAGAGACTCAGGATAAAAGGCCCAACAGTATTAAAAGTGTTTTAAGCAAAACTGGGGAGAGACAATCAGAGGGGCAGTATGATGATCTTAGGTTACAAACTACAGCAGTCAAGTCATTCAGGGAGACATGATCAAACTGCTATGAGACAGCTGAGCACATAGGAGAAAGCAGTGGCGGTCCTAGCCTGTTTGGCGCCCTGAGAGGGAGTACCGGCAATGTAGCATCATGATGCTAACGGAGTCGTGGCTAACACAGCTAACTCCGGATACGAGCGTGACACCACAGGGATTCCAGATGGTGCGAGCGGACAGGACGAGAGAGAGTGGTAAGAGAAAAGGAGGGGGACTGGCAGTGTTTGTGAATGACAGATGGTGTAGCCCTGGGCACATCACTGTGAAAGAACAACTCTGCAGCAGAGACATTGAGCTGTTAGCCGTTAGCATGCGTCCATACTACCTGCCCCGGAAATTCTCGCATGTTATCGCGATAACAGCGTATGTCCCTCCCTCAGCCAACGCAGATGCAGCCTGTGACTCTCTCCACTCTGTGGTCAGCAGACTGCAAACACAATCTCCGAGAGCCCTTCTCATAATATCAGGGGACTTTAATCATGTCTCACTGAACCCCACACTGCCCACCTTCACCCAGTATGTGACCTGCCCAACCAGAGACAATAAAACACTGGACTTA
>NW_024588868.1:0-1228 GCF_018398535.1 Haplochromis burtoni
ATCATTTTCCATACTGCCAGTATAAATATACACAGTATACTGCATCACTACAATATACATGTTTACACACTCCTTTTGTTGTTGACATTTACAGGCTGTGTGCAAAAGGCCACACTCTTCAAATTAATATTTCTACGTCCAGTAGAAATACACTATTATATATTGTACATGTATTTATTAGTTTCAGGTTGGCCATTCTTGTATTTTGCTCGTTTGTGTTGTTGTGTTTTGCACATCTCTGTTGCTTGTGGGGCTCGCACACAAGAATTTCACTCGCATGTGCTGTGCCAGTGTGCCTGCACATGTGATGTGACAATAAAAGTGATTTGATTTGATTTGATTTAGGTGTCCTACTAGAGCACATGAAGCTTCGCGCTGGGGTGAACCAATTGGATTAAGAGCTTCAGTGCTTCATGAAGCTTCATCTGCCCATCACTAGTGAGGAATGACAAATGACTGGAAAACCTAAACTGGGAAAACTAAATGACAAACATAAGAAACGGGGTGCAGAGCAGAGCGCCGCAGACAGAGGAACAAAACACCATGAAACACAGACGAACCTGCAACAGGCAGGAGAACACACAGGGCTTAAATACACACAGCAGTAATCAGGGGATGAGAGACAGGAGGGCAACACAGCTGGGAGAAATCAGAGCTGAGGGGACAGGGGAGATGTAACCTGAACACACTCACATGGACGGAGACCTTCAGAATAAAACAGGAAACTCAGACACAGAGAACCAGACAAGACAATGAACTACACAGACAGATTCACAAGCAGACAGTTGCTGTCTCCCAATTCAGGGTCTGCAGCCTTAAAGTACGCAGCCTCAACGATCCTCAAGGGCCGCGTACTCAAAGACTGCTAAGGCCAGAAGTGCGAGGCTTGTGAAATGGGACGGTCTAGCCTCCGTTGCGGTGATACTGTTGTTTGTCAATAAAGTTTTTTAAAAAAAAGCCTCCGTTGCGCTACCCAAGTTGCCTAGCAACCATGATACTAACCACTGGAAGTGTCATTCAGCTTTGTTTGACAGAAATGGAGGAGGAAATCTTTTGTTCATTTGTTTGTTTATTTCTACATGAGCTTTGATCATTCTCTGTAAGATTAAGGTCCGCTATTGAATGGCGTGTATTTTAAAGTAAAGGCTTTAAAACCAAGTTAGTACAAACGTCACTAATGTCACATAACTTTGCCGACATGTGGCCAACAGTAATGTTTTAATGTTCT
>NW_024588869.1:0-1228 GCF_018398535.1 Haplochromis burtoni
GTACTTTGATTCTTGATTCTAAAAAATTAACATATTTTATTTGTTAATTTTTTCACTAATTGGACTGTCATTAACTTTAACATGCTAACTGAAGCCTGTAGAGTCTGAGATGTAGCTCTTAGTTTTTTACAGTTTCTCTGAGCATTGCACGGTCTGACCTCAGGGGGAATTTCTTGGGACATCCACTCCTGGGAAGATTGTGACGTTGTGAATCACTTAAGTGCTCCAGACCAGCACACTGTCAAAACATCTGCTTTTATAGAGGTGGCCATACTTACTGATAATCAGCTGTTTAAGTGCATTTGATTAGCAGCACACCAGAGAGTGTACATTAGTCTTCACAATACTCAGCGTAGTCTGTGAAAGTTTTCATTTGCACTTGATTCTAAGTTTTACACGTTTACTAGTGAAAACAATGATAAATGTTTTTCGTACTTTTCCATAAGTGCAATCAAAGCAGTTTGAATGCTCTTTTTTGAATTTGTTGAATTTGTTTGTGTATATTTCGATGTCATTATAATATTTAGAATATATAGAACACAAAAAAAAGGTAAGGTTAAGGTAATAACTTAGTTTCAATCAACTACAGTTTGTAGTTTCTTTGTCAGACTTCATATCTCAGTGTATTTTGGGGGGTTGTTTCAGGTTTTACTGGGTTAGTTGGGAGCATGCAGGTTCCCAGATTTTGCAGGATGTACACAATGAGTCACATGTTAATCAGTTGTGTTTTCTTGTTTGGTGGCTTCATGTTACGGTGTGTGTCAGGGATTGTTTTTGTCCAATGAGCATGAATGTCAATGAAACTCTCATCAGTGGCTGTTACCATGCTGGAATGCTGCCCTGAAGAGACTAGAGTTTCACCGGCAGTTACGACCGTTAGTCTGCAAATGTCTGGATTTCTCTCGCTCCTCAAATCTCTTTTCCTGTCTTCCCTCGTCGCTCTTTCTAACTCTACATCTCTGTCACAGTCTCTCTCTGTTTTATGTTACTTTTGTTTCCTGCAGCACACACACACACACACATTCAGACACACACACAAGCTGCTGAGACTAAGCTGTGGGAACAGACCGTGTCCATGTAAATCCTGGCTGCGAGTTATAAATCAGGCCAGTCAACCATCCAGTACCTTTGTTTGGGTTGATTGAACTGCTACAGTCTGTCACAGGAAGAGGCCAAAAGCTCTGCGTGTATATATGTCCTGTATATACAAATACGCCTGTATTACAAT
>NW_024588870.1:0-1227 GCF_018398535.1 Haplochromis burtoni
AAGGTACCTTTCACCTGGCCCCTGGAGGCCCACACTGCGTTCACCAAATTGAAGGCATTGTTCACTACGGCGCCCATTCTGCTCCACCCCGACACCACCAAACAATTCATCGTCGAGGTGGACGCGTCCGACATCCGGAGTCGGGGCTGTTCTCTCTCAGCGGTCTGGGCCTCAAGGTAAGCTCCAGCCGTGCGCCTACTTCTCTCGCCGGCTCACCCCTACTGAAAGAAATTATGACGTAGGCGATAAGGAGCTCTTGGCCATAAAACTCGCCTTGGAGGAGTGGCGCCACTGGCTGGAGCGAGCCGAGCAGCCTTTTCTCATATGGACGGACCATAAGAATCTAATCTATCTTAGGACTGCTAAAAGGTTAAACTCTCGCCAAGCCCGCTGGTCCCTGTTTTTTACACGCTTTAACTTCACTCTCTCGTATCGCCCAGGTTCACGGAATGCCAAGCCAGATGCGCTCTCCCGCCAGTACTCCCCAGACACGGAGACATCGTCACCTACCACCATTCTGTTCCGGCTCCATGGTATTCCCCTTGACATCGTCTCAGACCGAGGCCCACAGTTCACTTCACAAGTGTGGAGGACCTTTTGTTCCATTTTGGGCGCGAGAGTTAGTTTAAGCTCAGGTTTCCATCCGCAATCTAACGGCCAGACCGAGCGGCTTAACCAGGAGCTAGAGGCTGCGCTACGGTGCATGGCGTCCCAAAACCCCACTTCCTGGGTCACCTTTCTGCCCTGGGTTGAATATGCACATAACTCACTTACCTCGTCTGCCACAGGTTTGTCCCCGTTCGAGGCATCCCTCGGTTATCAGCCTCCTCTTTTCCCTGAAGACGAACTCGGTCTCGCAGTCCCCTCCGCTCGGCACCATCTCCGGCGCTGCCAGCGGGTCTGGCTCAGGGCCCGCCAAGCTCTCCTGCGGACGAAGGAACAGCACACACGCCATGCCAACCGCCGTCGCACCCCCGCCCCCGACTATCAGCCGGGGCAGAAGGTCTGGCTGGCCGCCAAAAACATTCCGCTGCATGTGTCCTCCCGGAAGCTGGCCCCCCGCTTCATTGGCCCGTATGAAGTTGATGCGGTTGTTAACCCGGCAGCGGTTCGGCTCAAGCTCCCTACTTCCTGGCGCATACATCCCACGTTCCACGTTTCCCAGGTCAAACCCGTCCGCCGCAGCCCGTTGTGCCCTCCGTCCGAGCCCCCTCCTCCCGCCCGGCT
>NW_024588871.1:0-1226 GCF_018398535.1 Haplochromis burtoni
TAAATGTCACTGAGCTGACTCCTGGAGTGAACTACACTTTCACTGTCACAGCAGTGGCTGGAGATAACAGTACACAAAGTGACGTAGCAACACTTTCTCAATACACAAGTAAGATCAAGATTGTGAGCTTTGTCTCTTCCAAATGATCATGGAACCATTTTTACTTTAGGTTTCTTCATTGAAGTCTTTATATTTTCATACTGCACTTTTCTTCAATTTCTTCTCTTGTAGTGGGTAAAACAGTTTCTTAAAATCTAATAGTGGAACGTTTTTTAAAGTCTTCAACACAAAACTTTTTTTTAAATTCTTATATCCCAGTGATGTGATTTTTAATCAACAGGCTGAACATTTTACCTTTAACTGATTTTTAACGTGTCCCACTTCATTCAGTCCTCGTGTTGCTTATTCGCCACAGCCACTGGTCATATTTTTGGCGTTCACACTTGGTGTTAGCCCTTTCTGGGATATAGAATCACTTCCTATTCCTGCTGTAACACACAGTGATGTTTTGTGTAACTTATCTCAGTGGCCTATTGAATCAAAGAGATTTAGGTAAAGACTTATTTCATTACAGAATCTTGACACACCTTTTCCAAAGGACGCCCTCTGCCAAAACACCAACTAATTGTGTTTGTTCATTTTGACTGTAGGTATTTGCTAGTTTAGCTTAGCTGGTAGCCGAGTCGCTATCACTCTGACATCTTCAGCTGTCTCTCCTGCAGCTTCCTACTCAGTGTGTCAGATGTTTAGCTACTCATTTGATGAAAAATACAAACAGCCCCATGTTTCTCTTCTTCACTGTGGCTGGGCTGGTAACATATGAGTGCTCTGTTGAAGCGAGTTTTTCTTTAACCTTAACTAGTGGTGATTGCATGTATTTTTTCCACAAAGAAAACTGTAACGTTTAGAGTAAAAATGACTCATGACCATCTGACTGATGTATCATTATGTACAGCTACTTCCAGCGCTTCTGATATTTATTTAGACGCTTGCTGTCCGACTGATCCTTCTGAGTTAACTCCATGAATCACTTCTTCCAAAGCATTAATGTGTCTTTTTAGATCCCATGCATTTTCTGCTCTAACAAATTCTACAGTGAATTAATGATTCAGTCTAAAAAATGATCAATCTGTCTCTATTAGTGTTGTATGTAACACAGGCCTTTAAGGTGGCAGATGGTTGCCACTACCTGAGCCTGTTTCTGCTGGAGGTTTCTTCCTGTTAAA
>NW_024588872.1:0-1226 GCF_018398535.1 Haplochromis burtoni
TACTGACCTCTGTCATCATTTTAGGTGGGGGAACTTGCACAATCGGTGGCTGACTAAATACTTTTTTGCCCCACTGTATATTACGTTTAACCTGAGCAGCGAAAGACCGCGGTGATCTGAAAATGATGTGCCGGGAGTTTGCCATTCTCGGCGGCTCTAGTGACCCTCGAGCTCCCGGCTAGCTATCAAGCTGGTGGATAACAGACGTCTCCGAAAACGTCGGCGCATTTTTGCAAATATGTGATATATTAATAAACTGAACAGATATTTGAAGTTTACACAGCTACATTCTCGCCTGAAAATATATTAAAAGTTTATTCCCTTGCAGGGCTCCGTACGTGCCCATTATTCAGAGTTTTGAGTCTCAGACCTTTTCTGTGATTTAGTGCTCAGTAGGATAAAATCACATTATGTTGCCAGCGTTTCAACGTAATTTAAGGAAGTTTTTCCACTTTTATTGTTTTCATTATTATATGCTTCAAAAATCCAGAGCAGCTACCAAAATTTACTATGACAGATGTCAGTTATTTTATTAATGGATCTGGAGCCTCACTTAGTATGACACAGGATAGTCTGCATCAAGGATTCTCCTTCACACAATTTAGAAGGAATAACCGAAAAAGGAAGTGGCTTTCCAGCAATGTGGAAGACTGCTGTCTAAAAAATAATAATAAAGTAATCCTTAATATTCAGGTGGAAAAATAAGAAATAGTCACACATTTCTTTTCAATACTGTACCTTGCTGAAAAAGACTGAGAGCTCTGTTAAGCCTTGTGTTACTTTTGAAATTAATTTGTGAATATCTTTATATATAAAATGCTACTTATTATAAAAAAAAAATTAATCACAGTCTTCCCAGATTTATTAACTTATGATAGTCTAGACTGCTTCTCTCTCAATGATCTCACTCAGCTATAACCTCAGTAATTACTGTTTCTTGGACTTCATCCCTACAAACCTGTTCTCATAAGTCTTGCCATTAATTATTGCTTTAGTTTGGGGTTTTTTGCTTTGTTTTGTTTTTTGTTTTTTGTTTTTTGTTTTGTTGTTGTTTTGTTTTGTTTTTTTGGGGGAGGGGGATTTTGATAAATTGATCATATTTTATTTTATATTTATCATAGGAGTTTAAGATGGCTGCAAATAAACTCATAAAAGTCCTTTTCTCAAAGCCTTGGCTACTTATGGATGAGTGTCATCTTCCTTTAAAAAATACATAAATAACAAGT
>NW_024588873.1:0-1226 GCF_018398535.1 Haplochromis burtoni
CTTATAAAAACTTGAATAGATATTTGCTTAAAAGAGATTTGCTAAGCGCTAAGGTATTACTGAGGTCATAGTAGGCGGTGTTGTTATACCAGACCTCAGATATCAAAAACATTAAAAAACTAAAGATTCATAAGGGTTCACCTGAGAGTTAGTTATCTCCTCGTGGCTGCGTGCACACTCTGCTGCTTCCATGAATGTACTATAAAAAGATACACATAAAAATGAACTCAACCAGAATGTTAAGATCATAAATTAAGAAGTATAAACCAGCAGAATTATTAGCCAATATGTTACATTTTTCTTTATGTATGTAATGCATGTGTTAAGTTGGAGTTTCATTTCACAGACATTTTATTGACTTCCTGGTTGACACTCCAAAGGCACACAGTGAGCAAACAGACTGCTATAGTCCCTCCTCTCAGACCTAAAGGACTGTTTGAAGAGGAGACTTCATCTGAAACTTGTAAACTTGACAGTTTTTTCTTAAAGGTAATAATCCTTAAAAAATAACAACAACAAAAAACTATAATAACTGGTTATATCAGATGTAGTTTATCCGACTTTATAAGAGAGCAAATTAGATGACCAACATAGTAACACTAACTCTCTGAGTGAGTTTGTGTCTGGTAGAAAGGCACAACAGCAGCTACACATCCACAGACGATCGCTTTTTACTCACCAAACTACTGCTGCGCTGGAGAGATCCGCTGACTTCTGGAAGGAAGCAGAAAGCAACTGAATGATACTGAGCGGGAGGAACCTGTGACCAAGAGAGACTTGACCTCATGGTAACCTATTAACCAATCACATGTGAAGAGGTCTTTTGGGGGCGTTTTTACTTTGCATGTTAAACGCTGGGTGAGTGTAGGAATAAACCCACAGTTGAGTTAAATAAATCAAAAAAGTAATTTAAGCTTTGCACATGTCTGTGGCTCTTAGAACCACTGGTCTAGAGTTGTATGTGCGGACAGGGGTGAAGAAAGAGAGGGAGATATTATATGATTTTATATATAATTCCTCTTTAAGAGGAATAAATGAATCAGTATGGTGTTTTCCTTCATTTACAGGCTGTTTGATTGGCTGCAGTGTCCTGAGAGAGAACCTGGCACTCTGTGGATTACATCTTTCTCTTGGATGTGCTTTAACCCTTTAAAGCCTAGAGCAGGGGTCGGCAACCTGCGGCTCCGGAGCCGCATAGTCCTTATTTAGTCCTTATAGTGCGGCTC
>NW_024588874.1:0-1225 GCF_018398535.1 Haplochromis burtoni
TGGTGTTTCGATGTTATAGAAAAATCCAACTTCGTGTTTGTTGGTGACACAGTTGTAAATGTTACAAGTTGTATATATGCTGGAAACTGATGACCTCTTACTGTTCAACTCAAATAATATTTTTATTCCTGCCTTTCTTCCTCTCCTGCCCTGTTTTTGCTTCATCCTTTTCTCTCTGCTCACAGCTCTTGCTTTGGCCATGGGCAGAGACAACGTCAGCGGGGGTGTCGCTCACCTGGTGGTGGTAACAGAAAAGGGGGTGGAGCATGTGGTTGTACCTGGTGACAAGCTACCCAAGTTCCATGATGAGTGACCGCCTTCGTTCCTACTACCATGAAACCACCAATGAAATCAAAGAGCGGTTATTTGGAAGCTGGACTTGTATTACCTGTTTTGTCTGTTTAGGATGTAACAAGTTAAACACTCAACTGAAGTCAGACTCCTGAAAAACAAGTTATTTTCTACTCAGTGAAGACGTGAAAATCTAGAAGCACTGCTGTAAAAACAACTGTTTAATCTTTATTACAAAATTGCAAGCAGAGTCAGAGATACTTATACAGAAATCAACTTTCCACCCTTTTATGTGACCAAACATCAAGTCTTTGTGGGGGTTTTTCCATGTCAAAAATAATATAAAATAAAAAAATAAAATAAAATGTTTCTATTTCCATAATCATTTTTTGTCTTTTCTTGCAATTGTTGCTGTTGTGATGCTCTATAAATATTGTAACTGTGTAATTTTAAGTGATAATAGGATTAATAATAACTTTATTTATATAGTCCTTTTTAAAACAGAGTTACAGTGCTTCACAGTTTGAGTTAAAGCCACACATTGAATTACACATGCTCAGACACATAAAAAGAAAACCTATAAAAATGTGTTTTCATCAGTCATTTAAAACAAGAATAGTCTGAAGGATTGCAGTTTGACATGAGGTATCTCCATACCTCATGTCAAACTGCAATCCTTCAGACTGAGAGATGCATGTGAAAAGTGAACTGTAGTAATAAAGGCAGAAGAAAATTAAAGTGTGTTTAAAAGTCCAAGATGATTGAATTACAGTAAAAGTTTGATTTTTAAAATATTTCTGAGGTGAGGAAAATACAGTAAGTCTGAATGAGCTTTGAGTGTACGTGAAATTCAAAATCCAGATGTTGGTGATGATTTGATGTTACTGGTGAGGGTCCAGTGTACTGACCAACCTCCTTAGAGAAACTGTCTGGG
>NW_024588875.1:0-1225 GCF_018398535.1 Haplochromis burtoni
TTTGGACATTTTGGCCTCAAAACATAAACAGAAGATCAGTCTGACCACACTTAAATGTAGATTAAGAAGTTTATCACTGTCCCGCAAAAAAGATTACTCAAGTCAGGCCTTGATTCGTGCTGCAATAATAGAAGAGCTGAAGGGACCTGGTCAACATTATGGATACCGTTCAATGTGGCAGACACTGCGTCAGAAACGCCATCTTTCTGTGAAAAGGCATGATGTCATGGTGATAATGGCAGAGCTCGACCCATCTGGAGTCCAAAAGCGCTCAAGGAAAAAGTTTGTACGAAGAGTTTACGATTCACCTGGACCAAACCACACTTGGCATGTTGATGGATATGACAAATTAAAGCCATATGGTTTGACTATCAGTGGTTGTATTGATGGCTATTCGCGGAAGGTATTATGGTTGGTTTGCGGAGCAACTAACAGCAACCCAGAAGTCATAGCTCAACACTACGTTCAGTGTGCTTCAGAGTTTGGAGTCATACCAGTGCGACTTCGCACAGACTGTGGCACTGAAAATGGGACGATGGCAGCAATGCATTGTGCCTTACGGTCATCTCATCAGGATTTTTTTGCAGGAGCTGCCAGTCATATGTATGGATCTTCAATAACAAATCAAAGAATTGAAAGCTGGTGGTCGTACTTCAGAAAACAGCGGTAGGTTTTAAAATTTTTCAAGAAACAACTATATTAAGCAGATAAAAGTGTGGCTGTACTATATAGTCTGTGATGCAGAAGCCTTGATGTGTATTACACCACCTTTCCTTTATAGCTTCAATGTGTAGCCATTATGTTACATACAAGTATAAGATAGAAAATATAAACTGTAATAGTCAATAAAGAAAGAGAGATGAATAGAAATCCAAAATGCACGCACTTTACGTCAACTCAAGAAACAATTTCATAAATGTAAGAAATAGTGAGGCTTTGAAGGCTGGTGATTTGTGATCTGATGGTATGTTTTTGTCTTTTTTAGAACACAGTTCTGGATGGACCTTTTGAGTGACATGAAGGAAATGCACCTCTTTAATGGTAGTTATGAACACATGTGCTTGGTGCACTTCATTTTCATGGCTGTGCTTCAGAGGGATCTGGATGAATGCAAAAGAAAGTGGAACACGCACCTGATCCGTCCAGTTAGCCAGTCACGCTGTCCATCTGGTAAACCGGATGTGATGTATTACCTGCCTCATAGGTTTGTATCACTTGTCAATTA
>NW_024588876.1:0-1225 GCF_018398535.1 Haplochromis burtoni
CCTCCATCCCCTGCCTTTCGTTCTGACATACTATATTCTCCTATTAGCCGTGGAAGTCTATTCTAATGTGTTTTGCTTCTCTCGCTCCCTCCTTAACTGCCTGTATACATAAAGACAGGAAGAGAGCATTAGCGTGTATGAGATATAAGGCTGTCTGCCTCTCTAATAAATTGAAGGCATTTTTTTATTTACTTCCGAGAAATACTTTCTTTGAACTGAAAACTCTGAAATTCATTCATATTCCCGAACGACAATAGCTCGTCCGAGATGCTTTTTGTGGCAAAGGCAATGAAGACAAACTGTTTATTTCAGACAGTAATTCCCGGCTACTGAAGCTGAAAAACTATCAAACTTTGACTTGGTTCATAAAGTGTGACCGGTGATGTTTCTCTGCAGCCCCTCATCCCAACTGCAAGAACCTGCAATACTACATTGACTGAAAGCCATTTAAAGTGAGGATCTAAGGAATCTGTAATGTATACAAAGAAAATGGTTTGTGTGTAACAGCAGATGATAGCTCACAGTAAACATATGCTATGTATGGGAATGTTGTGTATTTTTATTTATATTTATTCAACTTTAAAATAAGTGAGTGTTGTTTTTTTTGTTGGGTCTAATAAACCCAACAAGAAACAGCGAACAGATACAGGAGCAGACTTTCCCCTGAACTGGTCGTGCATGGAACCACATTTGATTTTCCTTGCTGCATGTGCTCTCATGGCGAGCTAGTGCAGCTGATCAATAAGGAAAATTAGTGCAATAAATCATTTATTGATTGAAACAACAAATATCCAACATTAACTAGATTCTTGGTATCAGAAACCATGACTTGACCCTTTGGCATAAAGAAATCCAAAACTGATAGACAACTTTGCCTCTGAAAAGGGCTTACTTAAAATCTAGCCACTGTTCAATTCAGATTTTTATGGTGTTTCTGTCCACGTACTGCCCGCTTCTAATTCTCCACCACCAATAACATTTAAATGGATCCCGACTAAACGTGCTTCTTCTTCTTCTCTGTCTTTCGGCTGCTTCCTTTAGGCCTCGCTACAGCATCTCATCTGCCTCCATGTCATACTATCTTGAGCATCCTGTCACACCGTCACTCTGTATGTCCTTCATATACTTCAGAGGAGGGACAGCTTGGTAAATGGTAAATGGCCTGTATTTATATAGCGCCTTACTAGTCCCTAAGGACCCCAAAGCGCTTTACATATCCAGTCAT
>NW_024588877.1:0-1224 GCF_018398535.1 Haplochromis burtoni
GGGGGGGGAAAGGAATATATTATGTTTCTTCAAATCTGTGCATAATTAATTCCCACAGTCGGGCCATGCCAGATGTTCAATTATTCACATTTCCTTAATGATAATATCAATGTGTGGAGAAGAGAGCTTAGATCATAATCAAGGATGGCTGGTTAATGGGGACCACTGTGGGGGGGAGGCAGTAAACATTTAAATACATCTTTGTTTTTAAAAATACTTAAAACTACTGTACTGAGTCACGGCAGACAGACTTGGATGCTTTAAAATGATCTCATCACACAGAGCGAGGAGCTTCAGAGACAGGTGTATTTACCGAAGTTGATCAAACCACCGATGACCCATGAAAAAAGTTTCAGGATGCAAAGTTATATTAAAAAGGCATCACTGTTTGCTGTTCAAAATAAAAGCATGGAAAAATACTCTGTAACAGAGATATGGTTATGCACTGCTTGTAAAAAAACAAAACAAAAAACCCTGTCATCACAGTATAATACAAAACCTGTAACTCCAGCTAAACCATTGCTCTCTCCTCATCTCATTTTCACTCGAAATTCAGGAAAACAGGAATGTTCTACTTTTTTTTTTTTTTTTTTTTACTGGTTTTAACATTGATTATATTAAAAATGTAAATATGAACATACCCCAGAGCCCTGAAGCCAGACTGGTCCAGGTGAGCCTGCTGCCTGTTTGGGTTGAAACCCAGCTGAGGCCTCCAAGATTGCCCATTGCCTCTCACCCAGTCCTCGGGTTTCAGAACCTTACTGGGAATCCTGAAAGACAGCATTATGATGTGAAAAAGGTTTCCTTTTATTGACATATATGAGAGAGGGAAGGGTGCCATCGTGTTTACCTGAAACCCTCAAATCTATCAGTGACGCCTTTTCAGAAAAAAAAAAAAATCCAGGTCTCAACACCACTGAAATGCTGCCAGTGAATTGTAGGATGACTCGTATTTGATGAAGGTCTCGTATTTTTACCCACAAACTTTGTGATTGTGATCTTAGTGCAGTTCTGTATTTTTCAGAAACAAAAAAACCATTTTTTTTCTCCTTTACTCCACCTGAGTTTACCGCCTCTGTCACAGCTGAAAATACACTTTTTTACTGCTCTTGTTGACAAAAGTGGATGAATCTGTGTCTGTGACAGTGTTGCTCTCTCATTTTCACAGTTTCAAGTCATGCCGGAGAACTTCAGAAGTGGAGGATTTAGTCTGCAAAGGTTTTT
>NW_024588878.1:0-1224 GCF_018398535.1 Haplochromis burtoni
TATAGATGCTTTTAAATTAGTCAAAAACTTAGGTGTAACCTCTTCTGGCATACGACGTCTATGCGGGCCCGGGTGTACATAAGATATAAACTAGGTGTGAGTCTAAATAAAGTGTGAATAAGTGCCATAAACTGTCTTTTTGTTAAGCTTGAAACTGTCTTTTGTTGGTGAATTTCTTCTGTGTGGATCCAGAGTGTGAAAAAACAAAAACGCCTTTCTCTTCTCTCGCTGTCAGAGAAGTGTGTGTGTGTGTGTGTGTGTGTGTGTATCTCTCCTTAGGAGAAAGGAGGGGCTGTGTTCTGCCGTGCTGTGCGGTAGCGGGCACACGCGCGCGAGTACGAGCGGGGTGTGTGTGTGTATAGCTGCGGCCTTGGTTTCATCTCCCTATTCCTCTATTTCTGTGTTTTGAGTTTCGTTTGCTTAGGTGTAAGTGGATTTCAGAAGTGTGGTTAAAAGATTTCAGTATATTAAATAAACTAAACCTTGTAGTCGTGTGTTTGTGATTTCCTAATGTGAGTATGGTTTAATGGAATTTCATGAGTAATGATCTCTTGTGTAAAACTCCCGTAAAGCAGGAGTGTGGTGATAATATATTGATAAAATTTGAGAACTAGGTGTGATTGCTGGGAGATTTTCTAGTAGGGTCGTATTTCTGTCTCTACCTGGAAAAGGCAGAGATTTGTGCTTTATTTGATGTTGTGTATATAAAGTTTTTTTAAAGGTTGGTTAAGTCTCTCGTTATAAGGAGGGAAAACGCTGCATGGTAGATTGTCTGATTTATTTTCTTATGTAAAAACTTCGTAGTTGTGAGGGAAGTGAGTGTGAGAGTGAATTTTCGCTGGCTTTGCGTGCTTAAATTTGTTGTAGTAGACGTTTGTGAATCTTTTCTTTTGAAAGGAGCATTAGAGAGTGAGTGTGCGTGTGTGTCTGTGGGCGGCCTCTCTCTCTCAGGCTGGAGCCTAGCGGAAGTTCGGCTTGACCAGCTTGTGAGATTCTGACTGCCCAAAGGGGAATACAGTGAGCCTACCCCAAAGGGAGGAGCCTAAGACTGGCCATTTTGGTAAGGTAAGTGAGGTCAAAAAGCAAAATGGCTGAAGAGGAAAAGGCGACCCCTGGTGGGGGAAAGAGATACAAGCCACTGAAGGAGCAATTACAGCAATTGAAGAAAGCAATTAAAATGACTGAAGGGACTTCTTCAAAAGAGATTGCTCGTCAGTGTCAAGA
>NW_024588879.1:0-1224 GCF_018398535.1 Haplochromis burtoni
TATGTTTGCACTGAAGCACCGCAGCAATTTCCTAATGTTGTAAACCTGCTCAACATTTGGCAATAAACCCCTTTCTGATTCTGATTCTGATTCTGAAGGAAACTCCGAGGCCTCAGATGCGGCCTTTCTCAGAAGTTGTCAAAAGCAGGTTTCCCGACCTCAAAGAGTGAAAAAGTGAAAATAAATAAACAAGCGGGCGCCCAGCAGCAAAAAGGGTTACTTAGAGCCCACAGAGCTGATATAGAAAGTGCGGATGCGTCTTAAAACAATATATTTGTCACTGCTTTGCGGAGCCCCGGGAAACATGTCTTCACACCATAGTGTCTAACAGCACCCCCCCTGTAGTGGAATACATTTTAAAAGTAACCTTCCCAACACTGGTCGTACCTTGAACAATGGATTGTATCCGGGCTCACCCTTTTGCTTCATATTGGTATTATCGTTCATGTGGATGTATGCACGCAGATTATCAAATCGCTTACGTCCCATGACTGTCGCAATTGGGTCGTAGCGGGTTGCCGTCTGCCAGTACATGCAGTACGATGGCATACGCACTACGGTCATCAAGATGTGCAAACCAATGAATTGCTCTATTTCAGATGGGGTTGTTTTCAGTTCTGGGCCATTCTTCATAGCTGCATACATGTTAGATTGGTGAGAAATATGTTCAAACATGGATTTGTCCATGAACTGATTAAAATACCACTTTTGACTCGGTATTTCGTCTGGTGGAGGTGAGAATGCAGGTCCTCGGAATGAAGAGTCTATGTCAGCTGCTGGGGGTTTCGTCTGCCTCCAAGAAAACTCCTTGTTGACAGGAGCTGGGCCTTGCTGAGGTGCATTGTCATCTGGGACCTCAGTGTCACTGTCTGCTTGTATGTTATGAATTTCAACATCAAGGTGGTTGGGATTAGCTTTTGCTATTGCTGCCAGTGGCTCATCATCATCAAGGCTGGAGTCAGACTCGTATGTACGGTGTACATTTTAGGACATCGTCAGTTCTCAAGAAAAAAGTTGTCAGGTATCAGACAAAAAATTGTCAGGTCTCAGTTCTCAAGAAAAAAAGTTGTCAGGTATCAGACAAAAAATTGTCAGGTCTCAGTTCTCAAGAAAAAAAGTTGTCAGGTATCATACAAAAAATTGTCAGGTCTCAGTTCTCAAGAAAAAAGTTGTCAGGTATCAGACAAAAAATTGTCAGGTCTCAGTTCTCAAAAAAATTGTCAG
>NW_024588880.1:0-1223 GCF_018398535.1 Haplochromis burtoni
TTGTGGTTTTTCCTCTTGTATCCATCCCCAATATTTGAATCCGTAACACATCCAAACTGAAGGCTGCATTAAGGACCTTATGTCAGGGTGAGCAGTGTGGCAGGCAAGAGTAGGACCCTAGTGAAGGACTCCAAGACCAAGAATCAACTTAAAGAGGCAGCTTCATCGGCTGTGAACTTACACTCAAAAATAAAGTCCAACAAAACGCTAAAGAAGCAAACAAAAGAGGAACTAGAAGCAAAGACTGGTTTACTGTCTCATTTTATTTGTAGTGTGAACAAGCAGACACAAAAAATTGGATTTGATCAAAAAATCAGAATTGAGCATTAAGACCTGCAGTGTGAACATAGCCTTAGAAACTCATGGCTATACGTAAACGAGAGAACATCAACACTCATTAAACACACAGCTAATGTGGAGCACACAACGACAAACAGAAGAAGACTAAACACTACATACACCTACAAAATGACAAGAGGATGGGAAACAGGTGGGAACACAGCTGGGGCTAATCCAACATGACGAGACAGAGAGGAAGCAAAACTGGATACACTCATACAGGACAGCAGACTATGAAAATAAAATGCGAACACTCAACTCAGAAAGTCAGACTCAAGACATGCAAGCTTGATATGTTGATAGGTGTGAATAAACAAAGATACAAGACTAACTACAGGAGGAGATCAGACTCTGAGGGAGGGAGAACTATGATCACTGCGAAACTAAACTAAATGATCTATAAGAAAACAAAAGTACAAGCAAACCAAACAGAGACTCTAACCTAACTTAGAACATCATTTTAAACCAGCAACACAGTCCAAAAACTAAACCCTGGGTCACTGACACTTTATCACACTGGTACATGAAGATAGGTACCAAGAACAAGCAATGACTCACTTCATGCTTGCTCTTTTCCTAGCCTCTGATGTAACTTTGTAGTCACCTTCGTTGTGATTGTCTTATTTGTTGTCTGTGAGCACAAGCAGAGGTTTTTGCTCATAACTATGACTTCTTTAACATTTAACGGTCGTGAAATATGTCAAACTTTTCTTCTCTACTTAAAGTTAAAGAGCTAAGAGCATTTTGAGCACAGTGGAGAAGAAAATGTGCACTGAGGATTATGAAATATTGTGTTTACAGTGGGGCAAAAAAGTATTTAGTCAGCCACCGATTGTGCAAGTTCCCCCACCTAAAATGATGACAGAGGTCAGTAATTTGCACCA
>NW_024588881.1:0-1223 GCF_018398535.1 Haplochromis burtoni
ATGTGTCAAAATACTATACAAAACTAAAAATGCTCAGTTTCCCCCACTCATGATCCAATCTATGTCATAAAAATAAACTTAAAACAGAACAGTTTATCAGTCATGTGTTTCTTCAATTAATGGTAACATGAGTTACATCAAAGAACGTTTCCCCTTTAGCATTTGGCATTCTCCCAACAATATACTATAACCCCATAATCTAACCCCACTCAATAAAACAGAAATTTTCTCTGGTAAAAGCAAATTGTTTGTCCACATTTATTCATCCCCACATTCACTCACATGCTGTCACACCATTTTTTTTTTTTTTTTGCTAATAGTGGAGACTCCCGCGCAAGTGATCAGATTCTCCACCCTCAGCAAAATGAGCTCATTTATTTTTTTTATTTTCCATAGGAAAATAGTTCCTTATGCTTTTGGACTGGATTGACTCGCTACAATCCTTTTAGACAGGGACTTACGACCTCATCAGTCCCCACAGGTAGCTTTCTCCTCAGCCAGTTGTAATCTGGAAAGCCCACCTTATATTTGCTCTTCCCGAGAATTTGTCATCGCAGTTATTCACTGTTGTAGGCCTGCTTAGAACAAAAATGAGAAAAAGAGAGCTGATTATTAGCTCATGAAAACACAAAACAAAATCACCTGACAGGTTTTCTCTAAGTGCACTGTTACAAAAATAATGGGCCCCCTCTTAGACATGTCCATGTTTCCTAAAACTCCCTCTATTAAAAACAAAAACAAAAACAACCCAAACCTAACTGACAGAATCAACCCATCACCACAACAACCCCAAAAACCTTAAACACACAAGTATTGCCACCACATAATTTCACCTCCCCAATACACCGAAAGTCTTGTTAAAACCACACAATTTGCACACAACAATCACCCCCTTTATGCACTTTAGCACACTTAGATTCAACATAAGACATAACCCCCTTACGACAACATATAACTAACTATAAATTTCCTATCCAAATCTGCAGTCCTCTTCTGTCTGCTATGCTTCCTCTCCTGAAAGCCTCAGTCACACACACAGGAAGCTCCTTCGTCACCACTCACTCCAGCTAATTTGCATACTGAGTCATCTCCCGGACGAGCCCCCAAATGTTAAGATTCAAATAATTGAGGAAGGAGAGTACAAACAACCAGGTCCAGAAGATCTTGGTCAAACAATTGATTTTAATGAATACACGCGTGGGAAGACCACTGTACGCAGACAG
>NW_024588882.1:0-1223 GCF_018398535.1 Haplochromis burtoni
AACTCTCAGTGATGCTGCAGTGTTAGTTTGACTTTGGGACCTGAAGAAGACGGCGTTTAGGACCCAGATTACTCCGCGAGGCTCATGACTACGGGTGCTGTAGTGCTCCGATAATCCATCAAGCGGTGCGGCTTCGTAGCTTAGCAAAGTCATGCTAAAACATTTTTTGACAGATTTCTGAGCGCCATGTAGAACATAAAATCGGTTCGAGGTCAATAAGCACAACCCGAATTCATACATAAGGGACACTGTCGATTTTTGAGAAAATTAAAGGATTTTAAGTGCACCTTATAGTGTGTAAAATATGTTATACAGAAGAAAAGAATATATCGCAATATATATTGTTGCCACACATGCTTCACATTATACCGTGATATGGATTTTAGGCCAGGTCTGGAGGATGGGACGCTGAAGCCCAAAGTGCTCTGTCTTAAAAAGGATCTTTTGGCAGCAGAATAATGTCCAGGGTTCCTACACAGCCCTCAAGTGCCTGTTAAAGCAAGTGATTCAGTTTATCATGTTTCCAAGCCTGGATAAGTTTTAAAAAAGAGAATAGAATAAAGAAAATCTTTGCCGACTCTGTTTCATACTTGATTATCTAAAAGCCACATCCAAAGTATAAGGGGAAGGTGATTTTTTTCCCCCATCAACAATTGTGTTTTAGCTGATTATGATTATGTTTTTTAGTCAGATAACTGTAAATCCATACAGAAAATTAAGGACAATCTCACTACATTTCTCACTTCTAGGTGGGATCTTGAATGTCACTTAAATTCCTTCTGAACTACTCATAACTGACATAAGGCACTAAGGAAGTTCATAACACTTTGTTTTATATGGTTCTAAAGAAGTATTTTTCTATTCAAAGTTTTATTGCTCTGTTATTGAGAGCATGATTGCACTCTACAAATGTGCAAATTGGTTTCAGCAGTAACCTTTTGCTGTTTTTGCAAATTATTAAAAAGGTTACCAGTTATATTTCAGTGTATTAGCGGCACTGTAATTTACTTTCATTCAGTTTTCCCACCTAATAATGCAGGATTTTCTTTTCCCTTTGTTTGTTTGTTTGTTTTTTAATAAAAATGCAATACCCATGTGCAACATTCCCTCTAAGCTGCGCACATCCGCAATTGCTCACAGAAAATCTGTGTTGCGCATAGAAAAAAAAATCTAACCTGAATTGAAATTAACATTAAAACTTTAACAATTCTGTTCTGCAGTGT
>NW_024588883.1:0-1223 GCF_018398535.1 Haplochromis burtoni
TTCTAATGTGTTATTAAGTGTTCTACCACTTAAAGGTGAAGTGGTGATAAAGTAAGCAAAACTTCTTCTGCAAAAATAAAAGCAAAAGCAGAAAAAGCCGTGTTACCGTGTTGCTTGCGCGACAGCTCTAAAAGAAAAGCAGGAACGAAGGCTAAGGAGGAAGAGAAAACAGCTTGAGGTTGAAGCTTCCCTCTTTGCTTCTTTTGCAAAGTTGGCAGTTCTGCAAGCTTCCAAGGCTTAGTATGTATCTAAAGTATCTTTATGCTATGAATTCATATATTAATAATGGATTGCATTTCTAAAGCGCTATTCAAATCCACTATTCATTCACACACTGGTGGAGGCAGGCTACAGTTGAAGTTGAAGTTAAAGACACTCTGAGGATATTTCTCATTTTATAAGCAAAACGAAATAACTGTAACTGTCGCTACCATCCAGAGAAATACTTGTATTCGATGGTGATCTTCTTCAGTACATTTCTTTCATCAGTGTTTGAACAAAGAGTGGAAGAAAAGGCCAACATGAGAGACTGCTTGTGTTTTTGGAGCAGTTTACAAGAGGACAGCCAAGAGAGCTGGTACGCAGTTGCCAACAAGGCTGTAGGGCAAGGTGTAACAGGGCGGCCTTTTGTGGCTGGATTTACAATAAGGAAGACCAAGACACAAGATGCTAAAACAAGAGGCATTTATTTGCTCATAAAGCTCTACAGCTTTGACAATGACTCACACGTCAAGCTTCCTCGCTGCACAAAAATCACCCCTGTCTAATGACAAGTGGCCATTTGAAAACTCACCCACCCACTGGTGGGTGAGTTTTCAAATTCTAATCTTCCACATTCTAGAATACTGCATTTTCATTAAATAAATACGTACAACCTGACATTTTCATATTAATAAATATTTTACTCTTATTATAAAAAACACCCAAACCCCATGGCCTCTGCTGGAACCTTTGAATGGTGTCTTGACCCCCAGGGAAACATTTGCCCAAACACCCTGTAGAGGATACAGGAAAGACAGCCGAGTAATCACATCTCAACCACTTATTTTTTTACCATCTTTACCTCTAGACCTTGCACGCATTTGTGCAAGTTCTCCTTTAAGGCCAATCTTATTTGCTCCCAGTAACAATTCTTTCCTCTTCACAGATAAACACCACATTTCTTAATGAGGAGCAGCAGGACCTGGAACCAAAAGGCTACCTACTAATTTTAAAATACATAA
>NW_024588884.1:0-1223 GCF_018398535.1 Haplochromis burtoni
AAAAGAAAAGAAGAAAAAACAAAACAAAAACAAAAACACCCCCCAAAAACAACAACAACAAACAAACAAACAAAAATTAGAGACCAATACTGGCGAATATCTTTACAGTCCCAAAAGATGTGGAAATGGTTAGCTCCATCTCCCCCACATCTCCAACATTTATCACCAATTCCTCGATATCTTTGTTGAGCAGGGGTAATGAAAAATCTCATAATGCTTTTCCAGCAAAATTCACGCCAAACATTAGACCCAGTGGTAGCCCACTGTATCTTGCATGCGTGAGCCCAACACTTTGTCAAATTACCCTCCTTTTCGCACTTCGCTTTAATATACAGAGTGCTGTCGTTTTTACACCGCCGGATGCTGTTATATAAGTTAGAAATAATTTTACTTTGCACTTCAGAATTGGTCAAATTTAAACTCTTTAAAGTTTCGAGTAGAGCAGCAGACAACAAAAACAATATAAAGAGAGGAAGCACGAACCTTCCTAACTGGTACACTTTATTAGCAAACAATGAGCCTGACGTGAGGACACGACTGATTTGTCATGGCAGGAAACCTGCAGGTCAAATCATGTTCTGGGCTCCATTCCATTCAGGTGTGTAAACACCTGTCTCCTGATGACTCACTTGCATTACATTAAGCACTGACTACGGAACTGTGCAAAAGTCTTGAGGCAGCCTCATTTCTTTATGTTTTGCTTGGAAAATGGGGAACGGGTGCAGCGATTTATTGATACGTGCCAGCTTGCATGGATATACAGTATGTAAGACAGAAACAGAGTTTGTACAATTCCAATATAATAGAAATTCTCCTCATTTCTATTCTTCAGAAATAATTCCCTGGGCTCCATGGTGGATATTCCAAAGGCATTCGTTGAACGTTGGCTGGCTGTTTTTCCATTTGGGGCTTTTTTCGATTCAGGTATGTTTTTACTGCAGTAGAAAAAGGAGAAACCAGAGCAGCAATTTATTGCTGAAGACTGGTAGTGTTCTATTGTGTGGTCTTCTATCCAGGTATGCGTTTACTGCATTGTTGTGTTTGTACATGTTCCCAGACACTTTTCAGATTCTTTTACACAGTGACTCGAATTCTTAGATTTTTCTGTGCTCGAAATTCTATTAGTTTTGAGACGATCCCAACACCACTGGCTAAATTGCAGCCCAAACAAAGACAGAGCATGACAGTTAGCTGTAGACATTGACTGTTATATCTAAAAAAAA
>NW_024588885.1:0-1223 GCF_018398535.1 Haplochromis burtoni
CACAGAGTGAGTTGACCTTAAATATTAAATTACTGTGATATCAAGTTTGTATATTCAGTAGTAAGCATTCTGTCAAAGATCAGTTAAAAATTCAGTGAATTATCATTATTTAAATTGTGCACTTCCTAGATATCAGACCATATTATATCAGTAGAGACAGCTCCCCTAAAATACAATCAACAGTCAAATTAGTCAAATGTATTTGTGCTATTCTGGTTACTACTGTAAGTGCGTAAATATAAATAAGTACCGCATTGAAATGAGTAGTAAAACAATAAAACGTAAAATAAGGTCTGTGAGATTACTCGTTTAAAAAAATGCGAATTTGCTAATTACTTCTCTTAAGTCAGCAACAATTTACAACATAAAACAGATCATTCCACATAACTTAGTGATAGGATCGAACAGGAGCAGGTCTCGAAAAAAAACCCCCAAAACTGCTCAATGTGTGATATTCCGTGCAATATCCTCAGTTGGCAGCAAATGTTGTATCATAAGACCCTTAGTATCCAGTATCTAGCTAATATGTTATCATGGTATTGTAGCTATACAATGGCACATAGATGCACAGGTTTTTCTTGTCTTACGGCTCCACTTTTAATTGCTTTTTTGGGGTTACAGCTCTAGGCCTTTTATTCTGTTGTTAGTGCCAAATGCAATTTAAAATCAGCAGGGAAACACTAATTATCTTAATTGCAACATTTCCCAACAGTGTTATTTCCATTCCTATTTGAGGTTTGTGGGAAAATATGTTGCAACCACAGATCTTCCCCTTGGTGCAATCTTTTTTCCCCCTTTTCATTTGGTCTTTTTTTCTTGCTGTGTGTGAGTGTGGTGTCTTGTGATAATTATACACTTGATCACAAAGTCCAGCACTGGTGATACATTAACAGCAAAAAGTAAAGGCAGATTAAGACAAGCAAGTAAGAAGAGATCCGAACTGCTGCCCAATTAAGAAAAAAACTGGTTGAGAGTGTTGTTTTTACAATGGCTAACAGAAGAAACACAATTTAATGAAAGCTCAGTGAACAAATACTCGAACAACAGTATAAATCAAGAGAACTAGTTTTAAATTTATGTTTATCAAATTAGAACTACAACAAAAGTACAGTTAAGATTAAAATAGAATCATATTTATGTAACTTTATACACTTACCAGTTGTTTCTCTGAGTGAGTTTGCACCTACGTTCAAAATGCTACACAGGATCTTCGGCTGTGCTGA
>NW_024588886.1:0-1223 GCF_018398535.1 Haplochromis burtoni
GTGGCCCACCATATCCCAGAATTCATAGCGCGGCCCAGCCAATTCCAGTTTCCAACAATGGCAGCAGCTACTTAATTTTTAATATTACTCTTATTAATCTTAGTGGGTCACAAAATAAAGTTTTCAGATATTTTCAGGCAGGAACAGGAATCCAACCCATCAGCTAAGCAAACAGGGAGCGAACGACACAGAATCACCACAGTGTCGTAAATAAAACTCTCTAACCAGAAGACGACACGATGATCCAACAACAGGCATACAAAACCCAAACATGCCCAAACTCAGAACCATCAGCACCTGACTTGACCTTGAGGAAGAGGTCAGAGGTCAGAGTAACGTGGTAATTAGACCCTACAGGTCTGTATGTTGGCAGTAAGGAACAGTTTTAAACAGCTCTATAGTATTATTATCAGTTTGACCTCCAGATCAATCTGTGACCTCTTGGTCTCTTCTTCCCTCTCCGTGTTCACTCGTCTCTCTGTGTTTAACCAGCAGTTATTATTAACCTCTGTCTCTCTTCCACAGCATGTCTTTATCCTGCCGCCCTCCTCTCACATGGCCCCGCCCCTCCCTGAGCCTGGTACTGCCGGAGGTTTCTTCCTGTTAAAAGGGAGTTTTTCTTTCCCACTGTCGCCAAAGCATTTGTTCATAGGGGGTCATATGATTGTTGGGTTTTTCTCTGTATCTATTATTGTAGGGTCTGCCTATAAAGCGAAGCGACTGTTGTTGTGATTTAATGCTGTATAAACAAAACTAAATTGAATTGAAATTGAAGGAGAGGTCAGAGGTCAAATGTGACATGACATTTTAACGTGTACACGTTGCTTTCTGTACTAACGTGCAGACAGAAGGACACAAAGTCATATCCTCCTCGTTTTCCTGTGAACGTCTCTGCAGCTGTTTGTAATCTAATCTGAGATCACTGACACAAACCATCACATTATCCAGTTTGTGTGTTTAGAGTTACCTCAAAGATTTTAACCAGAGAATTTATCAGTAATTGATGTGTTTGTGTTTGCAGGGGTCAGAGGTCACAGTCTCCAGCATCCAGCTGTGTGTCTGCGAGGAGTGACTGGTCCAAAGACAGACCTCCACACTTCAGTCAGGAACCTGCAGCAACAGAGTTCTTCAATCGTGGCGCTCAGCTGACCATGTAAGAGAGCTGCTGACTCATTTATGGGTGTTTGAAATTTTGTGAGCACTTTATTATGATTTTTAAGAAA
>NW_024588887.1:0-1222 GCF_018398535.1 Haplochromis burtoni
ATATCGCAACATACCGCAACTTGAGCACAATTTGAATGATTTGATATATTTGACTGTAACTTGATGGTGTTTGTATATTTATGCACTAATTGCTGCCATAGACCAGTTTGGAATTTTGAAATAGTAGCTGGTGCATTTATTTGTAAGTTGCAGTTATTTGCTTGTGCAGTCTGTGCGTTTGTTTGACAGTTGATCCCATGTGCTGATTTATAGTTTGGACAGTTGCATGTGTAAATAAAGAAGCAAATGATACAGAAGTGTTCTGTGCGTTAATTGTTGCGCGTCATCGGTGTCCTCATGTTTAGCCTGCCGCGGCCATTGGTTGGAGTAGCCGCAACAACATCCTAAGGTTTTAAAAAACTGAGTTTAAATAAATGATTAGCGGTAATAAAAGCCGAGGGAGGTCAACAGGGATCACTGACTGTTTTAAGAGCTTCTTAAGATCAAATAGAAGAAAATACATA
Organism: Haplochromis burtoni; assembly: GCF_018398535.1. NCBI lineage: Eukaryota > Metazoa > Chordata > Actinopteri > Cichliformes > Cichlidae > Haplochromis > Haplochromis burtoni. The sequence continues at coordinate 465 of NW_024588887.1, forward strand.
ACATTAAACATGTTAACAACACAAAAGCCATATTAAACGCTGACTACTTTGGACCCGGAAGTAGGATTCGTCGCGTCATCACTGAACAACCGGATAGTCAAGGGTGAAAATAAAGTTTAGTTTCCAGATTTTTGCTTGCTGTCTCATGCCAGCAGGTGGCAGTACGTTAGTCGAGTCATCTGTGTTGCTGCCAGTGTTGCCAACTTGGCGACTTTGTCGCTATATTTAACGAGTTTTCAGACCCCTTAGCTAAAAAAGACGTGAAAGCGCGTATCACTTTTACTCTCAACAAGTAGCGGGTGCTGTAACGCAGTCAGTTCTTCTTTTACTCTTTTACTCTTATGCTGTTTTGTGGATCACAAGGTTTAAAACTACTTATAAACACACACACACAAAGTAACTCCACCAGAGTGCCTATTTCGGGTCACTTTTGCCGGTCCAAGCCCAGGTAAAGGAGCAAGGTTGGAATTGTGTCAAAAAAAACAAACAAAACAAAACGATAATTGCTAAAAGAAATTTAATTTGTAGTTCTAAATAGACTCTAAATGCATTTAGGACGTTTTTTACTCACTTTATGTCTCTTCCACGATGTTATTTCTCTCTCCAACAACATAGGTTACAATGAGATTAGCATGACCAATTATGCAAATTGGGCGATGACGTGATTTAGAGACTTATAGCGACTGTTAGGACAACCAATAGCGATTTTCCTTACTGAGGAGTTGGCGACACTGGTTGCTGCTCCGTCCACGTGCAGA
>NW_024588888.1:0-1221 GCF_018398535.1 Haplochromis burtoni
ACAACTGTAGCTGCCTCCACCAGTGTGTGAATGTGAGAGTGAATGAATAGTGGCATTGTAAAGCGCTTTGGGTGCCTTGAAAAGCGCTATATAAATCCACTCCATTATTATTATACAGAAGTTCACACATATACATACAATGCCTTGTCTTAGAACCATGTGGGCGTTGCTGTGCTGTGTTTTGTGTGAACTGTTTCTCAATAAAAGGCAGCAGGAGGAGGCCATCGTCGGGGTCATTGTTAGACACAGACGAGGCCTCTCTTGCAAGTAAACGATCGATCGCTGTTGTCTTGTTTTTCTTTCACGGGAATAAATCCTGGATACAGTGGGGTCTGAGTTTAGACCCAACAACAGTTTTCTCATTTGAAAATAAATATTTGTCTGAATATTTGAGCTGAATCAGTTTTTACTGTTACCAAATCCGCTTCTTTTAAATTCTTTCACCGACTCAGTGTGGTCAAAGCTCACAAAATCATCTTTATTCTACATTCCCGGAAAAGGAGAGCTGCAGACGCTAGCAAGCATCCACAGGTCTGAAGCATCACAAGCCAAAACGAGCATAACATAATCAGTCATACGTCACACATAGTTTCAATCAAAACAACTCTGCAGTGCACTCTGCCTAGTTTCACTTTTCTGTCTGCACCGCTTCCTGTTCTCTGCACAAAGCGTGCAGAGTTTCCTGTCAGTACTCTGTGACCTTTTACACACTTTATAACTCAAAGTGGCGTTTTCCTACACTGGCCCCTATAAAACAATATAAATAGAAAATAAGCACTAAGAATATATATTTATTTCGTAACAGTCCCCCCCCCTTTTCATCTTTCCTAAGAAAGACGGCATAATTCCTGATTTATCCCATTAAGTTTACTTCCTACACCCCCTTTTTACCCAGAATCACAGTTTAAACCCACTTCTGACTTTCCTCACTGCTCATATCCAAACAGATATAATTAGCTTTTCCTAGTAAAAGGTCCTAGATTACTTTTGTCAATCTGTGGAAACAGTCTCTATAGAGTTAACCCGTTTCCTCTTTAAAAATTACTCCTGGTTTCTAAGGATTTAGGAGACAGACACTATCTCTACTTTCAAGATTAGGCTTCAAACTTTCCTTTTTGCTAAAGCATATAGTTAGGGCAAAGACACAAAGAAAATAAAAACAGCTTGCTGTTTGTATGAGTGATGGAATGGTGTGAATGGTTAATAAAAAACATTTGAGTA
>NW_024588889.1:0-1221 GCF_018398535.1 Haplochromis burtoni
TTATCTCATTCTCTCCCTGATGATCTCTTCCTTTTCCTCCGTTGCACCACAGTCTCACTCACGAATGGGTGTTGAAATAATAATGAAGTAGACTGTTTTTCTCAGGAAAAGCACTTTTTGGATGTGTCCACTTAGAAAAGGAATAAAAACTATTTTTCTTTGTTGAAAAATAAAATACTTTTCACCCTTTTTCATTTTCATGCCACTTGCCCCACATTGAATGGGACAGTTGAAGTTTTCACTGATTTTTAAAGTAGCTGTTGTAGTAAATTGAAAGCGCTCATGAGAGTATCCCCCGCAGGTGTATTTTCGCACCGTGGAGCTCATCCAGGAGCCAGTTGTTGGATCCCCGGGCTTGAGCTTTTATTTCCGTATCAACGGGAAACCAATTTTCCTCAAAGGCTCCAACTGGATCCCAGTCCACTCCTTCCAGGACCAGGTCACCCCTGATGTGTGAGTGGACGTTCGTTCTTTTGAGTTCAGTCAAGTGGTCGCTGTTTAGTTTAACCTATATTCCTCTTTTGCCTCTTGTGTGTAGGTACGTGTCGGGTCTTTTTAGTATTTTATTTTCATTAATGCCAGATCTTTCTGCCTGTCTGTCTTGCAGCTTAAAGAACTTGTTACAATCAGCAGTAGATGCTAACATGAATGCCCTCAGGGTCTGGGGAGGAGGAGTGTATGAACAGGATCTCTTTTATGAAATTTGTGATGAGTTGGGGATCATGGTAAGTGACGCTGCCCTCTAGTGTTTAAAAACAAAACTTTAAATACTTATTTTGTTGAGGCCTTTGAGAAATTTGTAGTGATACCCACAGGTGCAAGAGACCAACATAAACCAGGTGAGATTTACTGGCACGGTCTATTAACTGAAGATGATACAGTTCCTTGGATAGAAAGCTTATTGTAGTCTTGATATATAATAGAGTATCCTTTGAAATACTGACGTGGTACATGATTTTTTTCTGCAGGGTTTTTTGTATGTAATTGTCTTTATAAGGTTTTGCAGATCAGGACATATAATAAAAATAATCTGGTCCTTAGCAGGTTTTAAAATCAGTAACTACAACCTCAAATAAACAACGCGTGGCATATTAGACAAAGTCATCATTCAGCAAAAAATAAGCCAAATTGCAGAAAGTGTGTGAAAATCTGTTTACAGCCTCACCGCTTCCATAGGATTCAACAGGATAAGTAAGATGGTAATAAAAAAGAATCAAATGC
>NW_024588890.1:0-1221 GCF_018398535.1 Haplochromis burtoni
TCGATTAGTTCATTGATCTTTTTCTCCACTGCATCCCTCAAATGATAAGGTATGCGCCTCAGTGGCTGTGCTACTGGTTTCACATTTGGATCAATGTACAGGCTGATCTGTTTGGTGTTTAGTTTTCCTACTCCTTTGAACACTTTTGGATACTTTTCTTTAAGAGTGTGCTTTAAATCTGTGACAGCCGTCACATTTTCACCTATTTTCAACACTCTTAACTTTATGTCAGTCTTTTTCCCCAGGAATGGTTCACCATTACCTCTAATCACAATAAATTCAGCCTCTTCAGTCCTGTCACCAATCTTGATTTCACATCTGAATCCACCTTTAACCGTGAGTGCCTGTGCTGAGGAATATGCATATAAATTCCTCTGCTCTTTGGGTACATATGAGCGACATTTTGTCTTTTCAGCTTTTAGCTTTTCCCATATTTTTTCTCCCATCACATTACTTGTAGCTCCAGAGTCAACCAACATTTTCAACTCTATTCCCCCAACAGAAAAGGTAAGTTTCTCAGGTACATTATCATCATTTACAGTAAAAGCATAATCATCTTGTTCAACAGCATTCACATTTTGTTTCTTTTGTCTTTTTGTACGACACATTTTGAAAAGTGGTCCTTACCATTACACTTGTGACATGTTTGTCCTCATGCTGGGCATTTGGGATCTTTGCCCATGTGGTCAGTATAACCACACCTGAAACACTGTCTGTCTGTTTTATTATCATCTTTCATTTTTCCTTTTGGTCTGTTGTTCTTCTCTTTCTTTGCTGTAAAAATCCGGCTGACCGTGTCCTCTCCTTTCTTTTCTCCAGCGACGCTCATCGCCGCCATCCTTTCCTCCACGCGTTCACAGTGTGAAGCCACCTCTAACATGCGAGTCAGAGTTAAGCCTGGATCCTCCTCAAGCAGCTTTCTCCGTACATATTCAGAAGTGCATTTACTCAGGAGAGCGTCCCGTATCTGCTTATCATTGTCACCTTGAAAGTCACAGTCCTTTGCAGCTCGCCTCAAACGTGTACAAAATTGTTGCACAGTCTCACCTGGTGTTTGGGAATATTTGTGGAAGGTTTGGCGTGCGAATGCTGCATTCACTTGAGGAACAAAATAAGTGTTGAGCGCAGTCACCGCAGCGGTGTAATCCTTTGCCTCTCCCGTCTGTGGTAGAGTGGAGAAGACGTCCTGCACGTCCTGTCCGGCCATGTGCAGTAGAAGAG
>NW_024588891.1:0-1220 GCF_018398535.1 Haplochromis burtoni
GCGAACTCCCAACTCTTGAGCCACAACCTAGACCCAAAACAAAAGATTTTTAACAAGATTGTTACTACTGTTGGTTTAGTAGTATAACTAACAGTCTTATCTCTGTTAGAAAATTCAGAAACAAAACATTCTGATTTAGATTGCCTGGACACATAAGAGTCAATCTCTACTCTTAAATCTCTTTACTCATGGTTAACATATGTATCATAGTCTCTCTTACTCAGTGGATGAGCTGTTAGCCCGACCAGCATCAGAACACAAAGGCAGAGCCGCCTGCTGGGAAACAGTGAATGATGTTGAGGAATGGTGATGGCGAGAGCTTTGCTTCCTCAGACATACAGGGATTGACAAGGCCCGAGCAGCTGATAACTCTAATCTGAGGCTGCAAGCCTGGGATTCAGGAAGTCACTTATACATTGCAAATGACTGCAGCAGTGTGAGGCCGCAGGTTGCAGGCACATAATTTATCCTCGGCCACCGAGTACCCCTCTCTTTTGCAAGGGACGTGGGCAGCAATGGGGGAGTTGAGCTGGAGGTCAAGGAGGCCGGAGGAAACATAGCAGGTGATAGAATTAATTCTCTGACTCTTATCACAAGGAACAAGGCAAAGAGGTGTCTGGCTGTCGCGTAGCCTTGCCCAGACCTCTGGCTGAGCAGCAGGTGGCAGCATGGACTCCGCAGGTGGGTAGACCAGCCCTCCAGAGCCCCCAGCTGGTGAACAAGGACACTGGTCAGGCTCTCCTGAGCCTCCAGCTGATACATTAATGGGAGCGGGCACCTGCTGGTCACTAGCCGCTCCCACCCGAGGAGTAGGTACGGCTGGACTCACCATGATGACCAGGAAGGCTGGAGAACTGCTGACCTGGGAGCAGGAAAAGGAGTTAAAGTCGTCACTGGAGGCGGCAAGGGGGCACAAAAGTCTTTATGAGTACCAAAGTACCAAATTGATTCCAGGCTTGGAAAGAAAACAGAGTTAAAGTTTCCTGCATATTTGCATTGATCTTAGTCTTGAGCCAAACAGACTCTGGGTAGCTAACCTAAGTCTCAGGAGGGGCCAGCTCAGGAACACAGTCAGGCTTAATTATAGATTGTTTTCTGGGTCTGCTAATGTTGAACTGACAGTTAATGTGGCACTATGTTAAAGACAGAGACATGAAAATAGTAGCCCCCCATTTTATTTGATGCTCAGAGACATTTTCTTTTAGTAAGGCCACTGCAAT
>NW_024588892.1:0-1220 GCF_018398535.1 Haplochromis burtoni
ATTTAGTCATTATTTGAATTCAATTCGATTAATTTTTTCATATACCAACTATCATCTGAAGGCACTTTTTATTGTAAGGTAAAGATGCTAAAATAATACAGAGAACAAGCCAAGGACCCCTCCTGAAGGGAAAATGTCCTATTTAACAGAATATCCATCTACTGTGACCAGTTAGGGGTGATGGTTTACAGTACAATGTTTACAATTTGCAGTATTTACTGTGAATAATATCATAAAACGATCCACACAGTCTAGAGAAATCTCTACAAGAGAGAGGGCCACAAATCAATATTGTGCTTGATGTTTGGACCCTCAGGTGGCCAAAATCATTTAACCTCCTAAGACCCGAACCCTTTCATAGCATCCATTTTTAATTTCTCTTTGCTGTTTGGGCTGACTGGGACTAGATAAATGTAAAAACAAAGAATTAGCTGATTTGTATTTTTTTTTCCTGATTTTTGTTTTTGACAAAAATGAGATCCACATATGAGGAAATGTGTTTTAAATATCGATTCAATAGTGACAGCATAATGTCCTCGTAAGTGGATATCAGGCCCTTGTAGAGTAAAATGTAGTATTTTGGTCTAGACCAGCCAAAATATGATCTCCACATATGTGGACGCCAGATCCTAGGAGGTTAAAGTAACTAAGGCAGAGTGAAAAACTGGTCAGAAAAATTGAAAGTTGAAACTTGTCAGAGATTTACAGTTAACAAACGGTCAGGTGAATAAACAACACTGAGACACTTGATACTGATAACGTGCGGCACGGGTGAATCTCAGACAGAGAGACGCCACGAACTGCAGTATTCGTTTATTTTTATAGGTTACATCGTCAATATGCAAATATAATCACATTTCCTGTTAAGCAGGTCCTGATGCTGTCTGTGTGTAAGCTGTGTTTGTGTGTGTGTGTGTGTCACAAAGTGTGTGTGTTGCAAGTCAATTTCTAAGAATAATATAATGCAAGTCAACTTCTGCGGATGTGTATTTCTGTACTGATCTCTTGCAGTAAATGAACACAGAGTCACAGGGTCAGCTTCCTGTTTCTACAGAAAACTGTGTCTGGTGAAATATGTGAACATAAGTATAACATAACATTTGAAGCATAATCAAATAAAACAATAAAAACTCCCTAACAAAACTCTTTTTAAAAATTATAGTCTTTCTCTCTCTTCTCTCTATGAGAACACAATGTCTATCTATTTATGGTTTATGGTT
>NW_024588893.1:0-1220 GCF_018398535.1 Haplochromis burtoni
CACATAAAATGTAATAAATAAATCATATACAGTGGAACCCCGACTTACAAATACCGTACTTGCGTTTCGCTGTTCCACTTGAACGATGTAATGTTGTTCTAGTTAGCAATTAGCCTATAGCCTATTGTTCAGCATCGCCTCACTCAAAACCCGCAATGGGTGCTTCGACTTATGAAAATTTTCGACTTACAAAAGACCCTCAGGAACGGATTAATTCCGTAAGTCGGGGTTCCACTGTAATACAAAAAACAACTATTCACAGTTCAACTTTTAACTATTTAAATTTTCAGCTTTTTCCTCTTAAAGAAATTTAAAGTGAAACAACACAAATCACTGCAAACCACAACACAATTAAATATAAATTAAAATATGAAAACATAAAGAAGATGCACATTCTCTGTCATATGGGCCTGCATGGATAACATAGTTGTGGATGATTACTATACCTTTCTAATGTGATGTTGTTGTCCCTGGCTCTCTCTCTCCCTCCTGCTCTGTTCCTGTGCTGCTGCGAGTGTAACTACCGACCCTCCCCCTTCTTCCCAGCGCAAAGCACAAGGCTCGCGTGTGAAGTGAAGCAGAAAAAAAGTGCGAGAGAGAGGGTGAGAGAATGAAGAAAAAAGAAAACCACGGCTCTAAGAGCCATTTTGTTCGTGACATATCACTACATTACAACAATCTGTCACGCTTCCAAGCAATACAGAATGCTTCAACCAGACTCCTGACATACTTTGGGAAGCAAACTCACATTGCCTGTATTTTCTTTTCTTTAAATTGGCTCCCAATTGATTTTAGAAATAGGTATAAAATTTTCACACTTCCATACAGAGCACTAAAGGAACAATTCCATATTATTTATCTCAACTTCTTGTCCAACACACTGCTGCTGGCAGTCTTCCCTTACAAGCTCATAATCTATTAGCTATGCCTCGTACAAGACTGAAGACTAAGGGGGACATAGCTTTTCAATCTGTGGCACCAAGGCTCTGGAACAGTTTACCGCTCCAACTCCGATTAGCTGACACTGCTAAAACAATAAACAGTTACAAACTTTTTTGTTTAATCAGGCCTTCTGCTAACATTCTTTTGTTATTTGTATTCTCCTTAAATTTTGTTTTTAATATGTTTCTTTGTTTATATTGTGTTGTGATTGTTGTTCAGCACATTGTGATTGTTATGTCTGTGATATGCACTATGAATAAACTCTTACTACTACTTAA
>NW_024588894.1:0-1220 GCF_018398535.1 Haplochromis burtoni
AATATGCTATATTTAAAAGGAGACAATATCACTTTTTTCAGTGCAGCCAAATGAAAAAAGGTGAGAGACCGGCTCTCCGATTCTGCAAGATCAAACTGGCTTAAACAGTTATCAGCTCAAAGATATTGACCTGGTCAGTGTGAACCCTGGTCAGTGTGGCATTATGAATCACAAGTTAAGCATTATTAAAATTCCTATAAAATGAAACATGTTGATATGTTTAATTGCATAATCATGTATGGTTTCTGAATAGAATAAATTAAGCAATGGATGACTGGAAATATGACCTCAAATTCTGAATGACAGTGCCATAAAAAATCTCATTCCCTCTTTAGTCTATTTTTCTGTTAAAAAAAAAGTCAAACTCACACTGGTGTATTCATAATAGATCAATAAAACCAGTATTAATTATATTAGCTAGAGTGGATACCATTAGTCACACACATTTGTCCATGACTTAAAAGAGTATGAGGAGGCTAAATGATACTGTGATGCTGACAGAAATAATTAGTCTCTTTTTTTCACATACTTAAAAGGAATTTGCTCGTGTTACTGGTTAACTGGTTAAAAACCAAGAGCAGGGGGTGGATTTGCTAATGTGTTACCTGTGACAAGTGACAAGATTGTGTGTAAGAACTGATTTTTTGGGGGGGAATTACCTTTTTATATTAATTTCTGGGAGTTCCTTTCTCAAAGTGCAAAATATAGGTAGGAGAATATTTAAATGAAGAGTGCAAACCGATGTGATAATGGGTTCAACATGCAATTTACTGCTAATTGCATCAAGATTTGATGCCAAAAATGAAATAAATCATGTTTTATTTTGGGGGGAGTCACATGGAGGAGCTGCATGGAGGAGGTATTGCTGAGATTTTAGTGTACGCTAGATGAGTGATATATTTCTTTCTTCATGTCAATTTATTTGAAATGCCCATTTTTCACTTTTATGTTTTGCAATGTTTTCACAGTTTGAAACTGCTGTTTCTTTTTGTTTTGATCAATGGGTTTGTGTTAATAAACTTCCATCCATCCATCCATCCATTCGCTTACGCTTATCCTTTTCAGGGTCGCGGGGGGCGCTGGAGCCTATCCCAGCTGTCATAGGGCGAGAGGCGGGGTACACCCTGGACAGGTCACCAGCCTGTCACAGGGCTAACACACAGGGACAGACAACCACTTACACTCACATTCACTTGCACATTCACACCTAGTGACAATTT
>NW_024588895.1:0-1220 GCF_018398535.1 Haplochromis burtoni
ATTGCAGTGGCCTTACTAAAAGAAAATGTCTCTGAGCATCAAATAAAATGGGGGGCTACTATTTTCATGTCTCTGTCTTTAACATAGTGCCACATTAACTGTCAGTTCAACATTAGCAGACCCAGAAAACAATCTATAATTAAGCCTGACTGTGTTCCTGAGCTGGCCCCTCCTGAGACTTAGGTTAGCTACCCAGAGTCTGTTTGGCTCAAGACTAAGATCAATGCAAATATGCAGGAAACTTTAACTCTGTTTTCTTTCCAAGCCTGGAATCAATTTGGTACTTTGGTACTCATAAAGACTTTTGTGCCCCCTTGCCGCCTCCAGTGACGACTTTAACTCCTTTTCCTGCTCCCAGGTCAGCAGTTCTCCAGCCTTCCTGGTCATCATGGTGAGTCCAGCCGTACCTACTCCTCGGTTGGGAGCGGCTAGTGACCAGCAGGTGCCCGCTCCCATTAATGTATCAGCTGGAGGCTCAGGAGAGCCTGACCAGTGTCCTTGTTCACCAGCTGGGGGCTCTGGAGGGCTGGTCTACCCACCTGCGGAGTCCATGCTGCCACCTGCTGCTCAGCCAGAGGTCTGGGCAAGGCTACGCGACAGCCAGACACCTCTTTGCCTTGTTCCTTGTGATAAGAGTCAGAGAATTAATTCTATCACCTGCTATGTTTCCTCCGGCCTCCTTGACCTCCAGCTCAACTCCCCCATTGCTGCCCACGTCCCTTGCAAAAGAGAGGGGTACTCGGTGGCCGAGGATAAATTATGTGCCTGCAACCTGCGGCCTCACACTGCTGCAGTCATTTGCAATGTATAAGTGACTTCCTGAATCCCAGGCTTGCAGCCTCAGATTAGAGTTATCAGCTGCTCGGGCCTTGTCAATCCCTGTATGTCTGAGGAAGCAAAGCTCTCGCCATCACCATTCCTCAACATCATTCACTGTTTCCCAGCAGGCGGCTCTGCCTTTGTGTTCTGATGCTGGTCGGGCTAACAGCTCATCCACTGAGTAAGAGAGACTATGATACATATGTTAACCATGAGTAAAGAGATTTAAGAGTAGAGATTGACTCTTATGTGTCCAGGCAATCTAAATCAGAATGTTTTGTTTCTGAATTTTCTAACAGAGATAAGACTGTTAGTTATACTACTAAACCAACAGTAGTAACAATCTTGTTAAAAATCTTTTGTTTTGGGTCTAGGTTGTGGCTCAAGAGTTGGGAGTTCGC
>NW_024588896.1:0-1219 GCF_018398535.1 Haplochromis burtoni
ATTTCTTAAAACCCCCCAAAAGCACTAGAAACCTCAGCTGTGCGAAATCTTTGACTTGCTAGCCTGACACCATTTATCAAAAAGCAACCTTTTTTTACGTGCAAACTTCATATATATCTGGTTGTCCCTTTTCCCACAATGTCAGAATTTCTGTCGGTACGCTTCAGGCACCAATTCAAAAGCAAACAATACTGTTGCCCTAACCACGTCATAATCCAAGCTTTGGTCCACCGAGAGGCTAGCACACACCTCCTAAGCTTTACGCACAAGCCTAAACTGCCCAAACCTCCTTCAGCCAGTTCAAAGCCTCATTACATCCTCAGCCAATGGTACGGCTCCACCTGGAACTTACATAGGTACAAACAAAGAGAACGAATAACGCCACCCTCAGGTGTGAGGAGCACAAACAACACACAACATCATGACCTGGGCCATAACAGTTATTCTTTGTTAAACTAATATATTGGTTACATCTTCTGAACTGCTTGAGTCAGATAACGGGTCTTGTTTATCTTTGGTTACTTGATATTCTAAAGAATGATACAGACCTCGACACAGGCTTCATTTGGACACGCCCCATTTACACATGCCTCAGGGCTTCAGTGTCAGACGTAACATCATTACCCCCACCCATTGTCTGACTGGTTGACCTAGCAACGTGCAGCAATAACCCCGACGGTATCATCTGTAATCAGAGAGCTGTAAAATACTATTGTATATCAACGGCTGTGATTTTATGATAGTTGGAGCAGTTCCTTGTACCAAAGATCACACAGACAGTCAAAGTTCACACTTCCACTTTTCAAGCTCAGCACAGCCGAAGATCCTGTGTAGCATTTTGAACGTAGGTGCAAACTCACTCAGAGAAACAACCGGTAAGTGTATAAAGTTACATAAATATGATTCTATTTTAATCTTAACTGTACTTCTTTTGTTGTAGTTCTAATTTGATAAACGTAAATTTAAAACTAGTTCTCTTGATTTATACTGTTGTTCGAGTATTTGTTCACTGAGCTTTCATTAAATTGTGTTTCTTCTGTTAGCCATTGTAACAACAACACTCTCAACCAGTTTTTTTCTTAATTGGGCAGCAGTTCGGATCTCTTTTTACTTGCTTGTCTTAATCTGCCTTTACTTTTTGCTGTTAATGTATCACCAGTGCTGAACTTTGTGATCAAGTGTATAATTATCACAAGACACCACACTCACACACAGCAAG
>NW_024588897.1:0-1219 GCF_018398535.1 Haplochromis burtoni
CCCATATTAGATTCTTGATGAATGTGTGTTGTTGTTATTCAGCATGGTTCAATGTGCCCCTTTTTAACTTTGAGCACCCGCCCCTTTAAACCTCTCTGCACGTCCCTGGTTAGGGTTATGGTTAAGGGTAGGGTTAGGTTTAGTCACAAGTCACCGTCAAATCATAATACGGGTAGGACGATTTATGAAAGTAGGATGGTTTCTCAGAACACCGGCAATCAGTTTTTGGCACAACACCGGGAGAGGGACAAGCATCGAAGGCGTTTGGAAGGGGAGGGGGATGAGTGTGTATCAGTGTATGCGTTTAAAATGAATACAAATCACTCCACTGAGAAACTTAACAAGGTTTTATCCGCTGAATATAAAATAAATTATACAGTGTATACCCAACATAACATGAACTAAACCTGTCATAACATAAAAATTTATAAAGACCAGATGAAACTGAACTTCCCTTCGTGATAAACTGGTTCATATTACTTTCAGTTTCGTTGATTTAAGTGACGTTTACTCTCAGAGTAAATCCCTATTGGCTCTGATCGAGGCTAATGATGACGTTTCTCCTGGTTCTCCATTTTAGCTTTTTCTGGACAAGCGAGCGCATAAAGTCTGTTAAAGGTTTGGCTGTTTATGGTCACAATGAACGCCTGCACCTTCTTTCTTCTCCTGGGAATACAGGGGGCAGCGGCAGGTCAGTTTGACTGTTATATTTTTGTCTTTTTCTATGTCAGATTTATGTGTTTTGAAAGACAAATGGACGGACTGTTTGCTCCCCAGAAAGTTCCTGTACGCTAAACATTTAGTTGTAATGGATCAATGTTTAGAAACAATCGATTATATTATACAGGTAGTTAAATCGTCTGTTCATCTCTTCAATACCTAATAATAAACATTAAAGTTTAGATGAAGGCAAAGATTAAAACAAGGCGACTTATGTCCCAAACTATTTCATGATTTCCGGGTTTAAACCGTTCGTGACGCATTTTTAAGCGTTAGGACTCTGCTGTCTCTCCAAACAGTCCATCAAATAAAACATCAGTGAGGAGGTCAGATGATAATCTGGTGACAATAATTAAAACGTTTATTTTAAAAACCAAGTACTATTTTAATTTTCATGAGGGTTTAAAACATTTTCACACAACAGCTGCTTATTAAAGTTAACTAAAGTTCATTTAAGTATCTTTATAAATATTATTTTTATTTTATTGTTATTTAAAAA
>NW_024588898.1:0-1218 GCF_018398535.1 Haplochromis burtoni
CTGAAGAATGCCCTCAACTCATTTTAAATCTGTGTTTCATGCCATTGGTGTTTACTTCCTCATGCAGTTTGAAAAATGTCACTTTCTTCACAAAAACCAGAGGTCATATGGCACTTTTCCTACTCGAGCTTTTACATCAAATCAAACAGTGTGACAGCGGATGATCATATAGATAAAGGTAGGCCTGTTTGGTTTCACTTAATGCGCCTTATAGTCTGAAAAATACAGTAATAGCAATTTTATTAAGTTGAGGACTTAAGTTGGGGATCTCTGTAATACTTGATCATCAATTTATAGACAGACTTCCTTGTTTTTATGAACTTCTACCTGCACTAAACGTAGAAGACCTCCTGCAGCATAAACCATGACAACCATGCTTCCCGCCACTCTTTTTTTTTTGTTAGGTTTTAACATATTAAAATGATCACTAACACTTTGAATGAGCCTGTTTTTGTTATTGTTTAATGTTTGATGCTTCCTGCTGTCAGTTTCTTGTAACCACACACAAGGATGCTTTTTGTCATTGAGGACCACTCTGCTGTATTTCTCTGTAAAACCTAAAAACTTTTTCCAGTCATCTCGAGGGGCAAGAAAAAAGGGTTTCGCTCAGTGTTTTTCTGGGTCAAGTGGTGTTTAATAAATGTTGCCTCAGAAACAATGTTTAACCAAACAGGAAGCAGCAGCAGAGCAAACCACAAAGACAAAGAGGGGCTAGCTTCAAATCTGCTTTACATTGTGATTAGGAGACCTTTTACTGAGAGTACATTTAAGACAAAAGCGAAACTAAAAGGAGGTTTATAAATTTAGATTTTTTTATTGTTGTTAATAACACAGAAATCTTGTTTGGAGCCATGTTGACTGGAAGCTCTGGTGGACGAATCTCCTCTCGCCGACATTGAGCTGAAAGGCACTGAATGTCACTTTGCTCATAAATGAGGAGTGATTTGAACTGGAGCTCAGCAAACAGCCAGAAAGAGTGAGGCTGTGCATATATGTGGCAGAAATTAGCTTCCTTCATAGATTGGTGGCCATGATGTTTCAAAGAGCCGGAGGGTAAGTAAATGGCAGACAGAAATGAGGCAGTTTGAATCTTCTTGTGTCTCACACATGCACAGGACTGGAACGTAAGTGTTTTGGGCCGTTTCAATATGGACGCACAACTCTGTGAAAACACTGAAAACGCTGGTGTGGACGCGGAGCATTTTCAGAGAAAAACGC
>NW_024588899.1:0-1217 GCF_018398535.1 Haplochromis burtoni
TTCTGAAAGTTCTCAGCATTAACCAGGACAAAGCTGTCCAGTGTCTCCTCAGGTACAATCGAGCCCTCAGATGTGTTTACAAACATATCGTGAGAAGATAAAATATCAGATCTGATGGCGCTGACGTTTCCCCTGAAGTGGTCTGCAAACTGCTCACAGAGCGAGTCTGTGGGGGTTCTTTGGGAGCTGTTAAAATCAGGGTTAAATAAATGATCTATGGTGGAAAAGAGGACCTTGGGATTATTTTTGTTAATACTGATTATTTTGGCGAAGTATGAATTTCTTGAATTCCTTAATGTATTATTGTACATTTTAAAATTTTCAAATGTCTGTCCTCCTCCAGAGAATCTTATGGACGCGCGTTGCAACTTCTTATCTGGTGCGTGTTTTTTATTTTGACAACAAATGCGCACCTGCGGACCACTTATGTGCAACCCTGGATATATTCCTATTACTGCCAGCAGTAAATGTGTTTGCCCTGCACAGCGCCCCCTACAGTGGCCCCTTAGTGCCAATCCCCACAGTCCTGTTTAAGCATGTTTTTCTTCACACATCTATAACATGTTCACTTTTCACCTGCACCTCCTCACTGAGAAGCAGAGATGGTCAAGTGTGTTTCAAATGCTTTAATTTAAACATCATGAAGCGCAAAACAGTTTAAACCTCTTTACAGTGTGAAGCTCCACCCCTCGGAGTGAATCACCTAAGGGGTGTGGCTACGGACAAAGTTCAACACGTGTTAGCTGTTTCTCTGCTTTAGCTCCATCAACAAATCTTAGCACTCGAGTCAGAGATAACGGGATCCCCACGCTGAATATGAACTCTGCTTCCAGCTCTGAGTGCGCTCAGTAAAAACAGGCGTTTCACAGGTCATGTGACTCTTCTGCTACACAGAATGATCCCTGTGAGTGTCGTCTGCTCCGATCAACGACGTAGGAGATGATGATGATGATAACATAACGGTAAATAATCTGAGAGATGATGAACCTGCAACCTGAATAGCTATTGAGCAACTACCATAATCATCCCACAGATGTAATATTATCTACAGCCACTCTTAGTACCATTGATGTTCATTTAGACTCTTTTTCTCCAATTGATCTTTCTGAGTAAAAGGCATCTGTTCACACAGCTCTTTGCTAACTACAGGCCAATCTCCAACCAGGCTGTAGGTATTACAGGTACTGTGCTGCAGTGGTTTGTATCATATCTATCTA
>NW_024588900.1:0-1217 GCF_018398535.1 Haplochromis burtoni
CATCTAAAACGGCGTACACAGAAATGTAAACAATAAAATGAATTAATAAATAAATCATTAAACAAATGAAACAAATGTTATAACAATGATGGGAAATGAAGAGCTTGGAAAAGAAAAACAGCTCATGATTGAAAGCACAGCAACTAGTGCTTCTAGTGTTTACTGATGATGGGCCTAAAGGGATTTGATCAAAGATATATTTAGAGGTAAGAAATCACTTAGACATTTAAAGACAAAGCTTACTTTTATATTCAGCAGTACTACAATCCCATTGCTAGATGGCGCCATCTGACAAACCAAACCCCCAGCAGCACATTGTGGAGAAACCTGCTATTAAAAATAAAAGAAGTCCTGTAGCGGAGCTTAATGACAGTTTTTGATGCTTAGACAGGTTTATGTGCAGAATTTGTGGTTTAATCATGAAAAGTGGGATTATAGCTTGAAGTGAGTTCATGTGAAAGGCAGCAAGTTGTGAGAAAGAGTCTGTGAGGGCAGAGGTCAGATGAGGACAAGAGAAACAGAAATAACAGAAAGTCTTAAAATCCAACATTATATTTTAATTTTTATATGTAAATACATAATATTCAGTCGTAGCCCTTCGGTTTAGACAATAATACTTAAATATTGATCTTTATTTGTTTTTATACATAAAAAAATTCAACATTTCTGATTTTAGGAATTGATCGTTTCCTTATTTTATCATTGCAGCAACGTTGCAGACAGAGAAGAACACACAGCTATTCCAGCTGATTTTGCTGGAATAGGTTTCCAGATGAATTTGTGGCAGATGAATAATTGTATCTGGATTACTTGGGGAAGTTATTTGTATATAAGTGTAAACATGAGCATAATTTAAATTACTTTTAAAATAGCATTAGTAAGAATGTGATTAAGTATAAATAACTTCAGAAAGTATGTGATAACAGCTGTGAAGCAAATAGACGGCCTGCAGTGAGGTAGTGGTTAAAGACGAGGCCCACAGACTACACACCACTGGCTCTTTGTTTCTGAGGTCATTCTGGCCTGATAGGTTTCACTTTCGAGAGAAAACCTTATTTCCCTTTTTTTGCCTGGTTACTGTTAAGATGCAGCCAGCTTTGAATTCCTATTGGTCAGAGAGGAGCTACTGCGCATGCGGCAGTTTTATTTTGAGTGTGGCGGAGTCTAAACAACAAACAGACATTTTTTTCCTTCTTTGTTACAGTCAGGTGTATTAA
>NW_024588901.1:0-1217 GCF_018398535.1 Haplochromis burtoni
TTACGGCAGCGCCTTTTCCTCCTTCTTTACCGATCGTACGCGCGCGCGCGCGCAATCACACATTGGATAGGGACAGCCTGGTTGCGTCATAATCAAAAATTCATTAACAATCATCCTTAATGGTTCATGTCCAATTTTCAACACATTTCTCCTCTGGGACACCTACTGTACCTCTGGGCCACGTTTCACCTCAGTCTGCTGCATCAAAATTTGTGCAATATTAGTGGATCAAAAATGCTGCTGAGAGAGTCATGACAGGGACTACAAAGCGACAGCATATTTCACCCATATTTGCTTGTCTTCACTGACTCCCTTTGAAATCCAAATTAGAATTTTTGAATATTTTTCTCACATACAAGGTCTTGAGCAATCAGGCTCTATTTTATGTTAAAGTTCTCACAGTATATATCCCTAAATGGCCGCCTCTCTCTTTCAAACTGCAGGTGTACTTGTGGTTCCTATAGTATTTTAAGGTAGAATGGGAGGCAGAGTCTTCAGCTCTCAGGCTCTCGTGTTTTGTGGATCCAGCTCCCAATATTAATTCAGTAGACAAACACCTGTCTCAGCTTTTGAGAGCCTTAAAACCTTCTGTTTTGACAAATAATACAGTTAGGATCGATCAGGTGACCCTGAATCTTCCCTTATTTGTGCTGCATTAAGCCTAGGCTCCTGTGGGATTCCCATGATATATTTATTTTTTCTTCTTCACTCGTTCTGTGTTTATACACCTCTCTGCATTTAATCATTAGTTAGTATATATCTCTTGCTCACTTGCACAGTGTATATGTTGTCCTGTCTCCTCCCATCAACCTCAGCCAGTTACAGTAGGCTGTCTCTCCTTGAGCCTGGTTCTGCCAGATGTTTCTACCATTTCAAATTGAGTTTTTCCTTCCCACTCACTAAATGTTAGCTCATATAGGGTCATTAAATTGTTGGGGTTTTCTTTGTATTATTGTTGTGTTTTAACCAACAACATAAAGTGTCTTGAGGCGACCGCTGTTGTGATTTAGTGCTAGATACACAACATTTAATTGCTTACACCAGAATGAATTAAATTGTATAAATTCAAATTATATATTCATTGTTGAAATGTTTTGTTTTGGGGGGCTTTATAAGAAAGCCCTCCGCAAAGCCAGAACATCTTACTATTCATCACTGAGTGAAGAAAATAAGAACAACCCCAGGTTTCTCTTCAGCTCTGTAGCCAGGCTGACAAA
>NW_024588902.1:0-1217 GCF_018398535.1 Haplochromis burtoni
CCATCGGCCCCTCTGGCCAACACCAGTAGGCGGTAGGTGAAGTGTCTTGCCCACGGACACAACGAGCAGGAGAGAGAGCCCAGGGATCGAACCGGTGACCTTCCTCTGAGCCACGGTCGCCCCGGCTCAGGGGGTGTTGTTTGGAGTTTAGTCTGTTACTGTTGCTATTTTTATCATTTCGTCTTGGAGCAACTGTAACCCACATATTTTCCTCAGGGATTAATAAAGTGTTCTGATTCTGATTGGTTCAGGATGACCTGCCATTATCCAATCACACGTCTGCTTACCTGCATCTGTTGCTCGTTTCTCCTCCTCTTCTTTTCTCTTTTTTCTAAACTGGGGATCTTCATGAAACCTGTCCATCTGAACTTTGCCCAAAACTACAGACGCTGAAGCCCTCGGCAGACTCCGATATGGATTCACCTGCTGAGGAAAACATGCTTTCAGACAGCCGGCCTCTCCCGGTGTCTCTCCTCATTTATTCATGCGGTTGCTGAGCAGCAGCGTGAAACTGTGGACATGCGGATGAGAGGCGAAGGCCATGAAATATTCACCCAGACAATAAACAGTCCCAGAATGGGCCCGAGGAGGAGGAGGAAAACACGAGGATGAAGAGAGAGCGAGAGCAAACGGATCCTGTTTTTCCAGGAAGTACAAAAGGAAAAACAACTCGGTGCAAATTCCCTTCACAATAAAACCAGCCTGTAAACAGAAATAAATCGACCGCAGGAAACCAGAAACAAAAGAGAGAAACGGCATATAGAGCTGATGAAATGTTCGATTTTACACCGAAAACACGATGTTCAGCCCGAGACGCTAACTTCACGACTGCTTCAGCCCCTCAGACTTTGAAGGGAACCAGTTTACAGGCGAGCCGAGCTAACGAGAAACAGAATCTCTTTACGCGTTCAGGTCGCCGCGGCACCGCAGCGTTCGATGGGCCGCTTCCAGAGGAAGACAAACAGCTTCTGATCTGCTCACTCAGGAACATCCAAACATTTTATTCAATAAGTTCATCTGTGGAGCTGCAAAACAGGAAAACAAACAGAGAGCAGTCAGTCGAGGCCTCACTTACTCCAACTTTAGCATTTAATGAAGCAAAATTTCACCTTTGACTGTGAATATTTTCCTCTTTTCAGAGTCACGGGCGCTCCAACCATCACGGTGATCCATCGCCATCAAGGGCAGGAAGTCTGAGCTCTAAATATTAATGGGCG
>NW_024588903.1:0-1217 GCF_018398535.1 Haplochromis burtoni
ACTAACATAGTCCAGAATATTTTCTTTCGGCTGATGACTATCTGAGAGAAATTTCTCTTTCAGGAGACGTAACAGACCGCGCACCGTGTGGCCAAAAACCAAATCAGCTGGACTGAACCCCAAAGACTCCTGACATGTCTCCCTGACGGCGAACAACAGTAGTGGCACCCCCTCATCCCACTCACGGCCAAACTGCGTGCAAAATTTGCAAAGCATGTTTTTTAGGGTTTGATGGAACCTTTCTAATGCACCCTGACTCTCCGGGTGGTACGCGCTCGAAGTGTGATGAGTGACACCGAGCTCTGTCATGACCTGGGCAAAGATTTTAGACATGAAGTTTGTGCCCTGATCAGTTTGGATGCGTTTAGGCAGCCCAAAAGTGGAAAAAAACTTAACTAATGCTTTCACAATCCCACGGGTTTTTAATGAGCGTAGTGGAATGGCCTCCGGATAACGAGTGGTAGTACACATCATGGTAAGTAGGTATTGATTTCCGGACTGTGTTTTAGGAAGAGGACCAACACAATCAACAATGACATGTTCAAAAGGTTCCCCAACAACCGGGATGGGTTTTAGCGGAGCAGCGGGAATCGCCTGATTTGGTTTACCAGCAAGCTGACACGTGTGACACGAGCGGCAGAATCTTACCACACCAGATTTGAGACCAGGCCAAAAGAAATAACGGAGGACACGATTATACGTTTTTGTGATTCCCAAGTGACCGGACATAATGTGGTCATGTGCCAAGCTTAGGACCTGGGGACGAAGTGACTGCGGAACAACAATCTGCTGCACTCCCTCATGGGTGCAGCCAGAACTGGGAGTCCAGTAGCGCATCAGCACCCCATCCTCAATAAGATAGGACGCAGATCTCCCACTCTTAGGCTCTGCCACATACGCCCAACAAGATGACAAGCTCTCATCATTTTTTTGAGTTTCTATAAGCTTGTCTTTATCTACTGACAGAGTCATAGTCTCCTCATCCGGCTGAAGCGATACAGAAACAGGGGTACCTTCACAGACGGGTCGCAAGCTCATTGGGTCTGAAGTGCTCAAGAAAGAGTCGCCAAGATCCACCAAGTCACCCTGTTTGCGTGCCTGCGCACGTGTCACAGCACACACCGGAAACAAAGGAACAGCATTTGATGTGGCACGATCGAAACCACTATTATCTGTAAGTGGTATATCAACTACTTCTGGCGACGGAAAAACTGTGC
>NW_024588904.1:0-1217 GCF_018398535.1 Haplochromis burtoni
TTTTTTTTTCTTGACTGAAACTGATGTTGAAGCAGTTGATGAAAAAGCAGCAGACTGGCAGATGGATGAGGGATTAGGAAGTGGGCTAATGGAGTGAGAGTGAAAATGGGAGATGGGCACTAATAGAGAGAAGGTGATGTTTTACTGAAAGATTGATGGAGGAAGGGCCAGGGTTGTAGAAAGTAGGCAGAATGGACATACTGAGCGGCCTGACCTGGAAGCGGTAGGGTGACTCATCGGGCCGTAGCACAAGGCACCTCGGCTCTTTGAGGGGGTAAATGTATCCATATTTCACCAGCATGTTGCCAAGGTGCAGAGACTCTGTCGAACACCACAGGAGAAGTCTCAATCATCTCACCAGATTGTTATTCAGGTTTTTTATTTATCACCGTGTCATGTCTGATGGCACCTGAGAGGGGATGCTGATTTGATTAGGACTAAAGCTTTTAGACTGAACTGACTAAGTAGCTGTGACTGGAAAAGAGCTGTTGGCACTGCACTTTTCTTTATCACACATGTGAGCATTGTCAACCATCTCTCATAAATCAAGGCTTTGCTCCAGGGATGGAATGCCTCATCAATCTTCAGTCTCTCCTCATTTGTTAAAGAGCCTTACTTTTTTGAGTGACAGCTCCCAAAAAAAGCCATGGGATGCTTTTTAATCAGCTTCTACCACTCTCTCTCTGTCTCTCTCTGCCTGACTCCACTCTTTTCTTTCCTGCTGCTCGGAAGCAAAAGGGACCAGCGGGCTACTTTTTTCCCCCTCAACGTCTAATTTAGTTGAAAATCTCCTGAGGTGGAGATCTCTTTGGGCACACTAATCAAACTCAGATCATCAGGTGAGTTAATCAGACCCAGTCCCACAGGGGCTAACCCCATTCCTGTTTACTGGAAACATCCTTCCCTACGATGCACACACAAATAACTACCTACCGCGTCAGGCACCATATCCTGGCAACACACCAACGACACACAACATGCCGCTCACACAGAGACAGGAGAAAAACAGCAGATACGTAACAGTCAATCATCAAGCGCACATTGTATGCATCTGTACACCTACCCTCCTCGCTGATTCTGTATTTGTGTGTCAACCAGGCAATTATATCATGGCCTGTAAAAGAATGGAAAGAAACAAGAGGGGAAGTGAGGAAAGAAGTTCCTCTCCAATCTTGGCAAAGCACACGGGATTCTCAAAAAAATGAATGCTGAATTAT
>NW_024588905.1:0-1216 GCF_018398535.1 Haplochromis burtoni
GGCCAAAAATGGCAGTTTCCCTACAGTCGGTGCCATTACAGCAGTTTTGCACCAAATAGGTGTCAGTCCCAGTTCATACAATAGATTAGAGCCCTGCACTGGGACCAGATGGTTAAAATAAGACAGCATGTCCCGAGATTGTCAGCTGGGTGGAGAGTATAACTGATCTTACTAATTATGTGCTATTACTATGTGTTAATATGCAAGAGGTCCGCCCCCTAGTGTCAGATCTCTCATATGACTCTGCGGCTCAGCTCATCTTATAGCAGTGTTTTTGCCAAAGCACGCTGCTGTTTGCAATTAAAATGCTTCTTACGTTCACCAAACAGCAGCTTCTTTCTAGAAAAGCTAATGAAGATGTGGAATATTTAGCACCTAAATATCCAGATGTTTTCCTCAAGAATCACAAAGAAGCTTAAAAAATAGTGAATAATAGACTGAATTCAACAGATGGCCAGAAATCTGGCTGCAGATTTCTCATATTTTGATATTGTTTTGCCTTCCCACAAATGGCCAAAATAAAGTTCATTCAGACACAATATTAAACAGCTTTTTAGAATTTAAGGAAAGAAAAGACGGTGAAAAGATTCAAATTGAAGGTTGACTGATTAGTTTTTTTTTTTCCTAATCAGCTTGTGAGGTAAAATTCAACACTCCATAAGAAGATTACATTTGAGTATTAGGTAGGAAAAGTCGGCCCAATAGAACATTATTTTCATTTTGATATTTTATGTTTCTGAACCATGATTCTAAATCACCCATGAATGTTAGCAAGAACGGTCACATGTCCACATGGTACTCTGCCCTACGGCAAATGTTGATTGAACTTCCTGACAATTAGCTGCAAACTTCCCCAAAAAACTAATGGATGGAAAATAACCATTGCTTGCACCTATAATATAGTCACCCAGAAGCTAGTAAACAGGATTTTATTAAAGGACTAGGAATTAAAAAGGGTGCATTTGATAGCAACATCAGTTGCTCAGTCAGCAAGCACATGGTGTACCAGTACTGGATGTACAAATTGGTTTTCTGGATGACACGATGCTGGCATCTCCCATCAGCGCAGATGTTGGTTTCTATCAAATACAGATGCCTCCTTTCTTCTCTTCTGTTTCCTGTGCACTCCTCTCTTTGGTTGCACTTGCATGCGTAGCAAATGGTTTTGGTTGATGCCTTGGGAGAAATTACATTAAATGGTGTCAGAGCGCGGAGT
>NW_024588906.1:0-1216 GCF_018398535.1 Haplochromis burtoni
GAAAGATCTATCGCTTTATCACCTATTCAGGTTGTAAATCGTGTTTTTAAAAAGTAACTAAGTAACTAAGTAATTAATTACTTTTGAAAATAAGTAATCAGTAAAGTAACGGGATTACTTTTGGGGGGAAGTAATTAGTTACTGATCATTTTTTTCAAGTAACTTGACCAACACTGCTGTCCACAGTCTCAATGTCCATACCTTGATTGTTTAGTGGTTTATTTCAGTCACATATCCATTTAACATATGTAGATGTGTGTAGACGTACATGCTTGTGTTCAAATAAACTTTTCTTTCATGTACCAAATCCTCACTTCTGGTTCAGCTTTAACTTTTGAACACCATGAACTCAAGCGTGTGGTGACACGATGGTTCAGTCATGGTTTACTCAAATTGCCCTTCAGGCAGCAGCACATCCCACAGCCAATCAAATTTCCACTGTACTTGACAGCTGGTCTACGGTACTTTCCAGGGAATTTATTAATGTTTTGTTCTGTGCCCCAAAAAATTCTAGAGAATATTATTCTTTGTCTGTATCATCTCTGGCAAAGGGCAGTTTTTTCTTGTGTTTTTACAGAACACCAAATGCTTTTTACTGGAATAAGATAAAATAATTGATATTAAAGCATTTTCTTTGCATAAATTTGACAACACTATGGTCTTGACAATACTGGTGTTATTTATCATGTTTCGTGATTATTCAGTCACAGAAAGGTAAAACAGCAACATCAGGATGAAGGAACACAAGAAGCCGGAGTAGTACCAAGGGCTGAGAGAGGAGCTCGAGAAATTGTGGAGGGTGAAGGTAACAGTGGTCCGAGTGATAATCAGAGTGCTCGGTGCAGTGACCCCAAAGCTGGGGTCCAGCTTTAGACACCGGTCAGGAGAGTGCAGTCCTAGGAACAGCAAAGATACTGCCCAAGGCCCTCAAGCTTCCAGACCTCTGGTTCAGGACCTGAGCTTGAAGGATAAAGACAGCCCACAGGGGCAAGAGGGGAATTTTTAAAAACAGTAATACAGCTACCTTGTTGTGTCTTGTGATACAACATACATCATCCTTACTGCATGAGGGTGTCACCATGAGTATTGTTGTATATATTTATTATCAGCCGAGTTAGTGCGATTTCGCCTTCTAACTAGATGCAGCTCATTGCACCATTTTTTCAACATCTTTATATTTATCAGCACACTGTGTCTATTTGCTAAAGCAGAAATA
>NW_024588907.1:0-1216 GCF_018398535.1 Haplochromis burtoni
AGATTGACTGCAGGTATTCACTGGTAAGCTGAAAAACCAGATAGAGACATTTATAGCTAAATTTGCAAGAATAATTACCCAGGTGTGAAAATCTTACACCGTCTGTGAGACCCCTTTAACAGCTTCATTAAAGTGAACTTTAATTTGTTAGAACTGTTACCAGGTTAATGAAGGGTTATAGGATTTAGTCATTTTCATCAACAACTTTAGCTTTGTATACAGAAAGACTTGTTTACCGACAGTTTCAACCCAACCATAAAATTAACAAGTAAAAATTAGGGCTGGATGATACCATTTCAGCACTACCATAAGAATTCACAGCTGACAACCAAATGTCAAATGTTTGTGTCAAACAAGATACAAAAAATCCCTCAAAAAACAACCTGTAAAATAATTGTTGAACAGAGCTGTTCAAATAATTGGATGAAAACTCCTGTATTTTTTCCTCTCTCTCATTACTTTACATTTTTACTCCAAGGAGGCAGACTTGTAATTTCTAAAGTGCTCTTGAGCAATAGTTCTCCAGACATTCGGAAGGTCTTTCAAAGTTTTTCTTTGGACATTGGCTACTTTTTCACTCATTTGAGTCCAGTCCTTGTACCTGACCATTTTCAGAGGAATGTTTTTGTTTGTTAAGCTACTTAACAATGACCTATGAATCATTCAAAGAAAAGAAAAAAAAGTCTCCTAACTTGAGAGATGAACCAGTGTTGTGTCCCCACATAGACAACTTAGAAAAAAATAAAATTTAAATGTTATCTGTAGGTAATTTCTTTCTAGCAGACTGTCACTAAAACATCACTTGACCTTAACATTATTGAAGCAGTGTGGAGTCATCTGACTGAACAGAACAAAATGCAGAAACAGCCAAAGAGGACCTTTAAATGTCCTTCAAGAAGCCTGGAGAACTATACCCATATAGCTAGTAAAATACAAAGAATGAAGAGTGGCCCAAGATTTTTCTTAAGTACATATAGTTCAAAAATTGCAATGCTGCAATGCCAGTCTTCTACAGTAAGTTACAGCCCTAATAAAAGTGTGGAAATGACCAGAATTATGCAAACTTACAAATATGCTGTCAGTTCGTTTGAGTGATGGCACATCTGGGTCAGCAGCATCAGAGTATGAACTTTCAGGAGTGATTATATCGATGTCAGTATCAGCATCAACATCAACAATTATTTCCTATGGAGAGAGGGGAGATGTAAGACATTGA
>NW_024588908.1:0-1214 GCF_018398535.1 Haplochromis burtoni
CAACCCAGGATTCAAATCATGAATACATAATGGGCTTGGATTTACATCATTATGAATGAAATGTGCTGTATTTGGAAGCAGCATGTCTCCCTCCCCTTTCGACAGGTTGTGTGTGAGAATTTAAATCATATTGTGACAGGTGAGACCTGAGTCTGGGAACCGCCCCTGGTGGGTGGAGCTGGTCTTTGCTCCTTTCATAAGCTCAGGTGTGGGCAATTAGGTATTCCTCAGCAAACCTGAAGCTGCGAGTGCTTGGTCCAAGTTGGGCAATTTGGTGTTTTTAATTTCTTTCCATGAAAACTTGATGCGGGTCCCCCTCAACTTCTGTTAGAACGGTAGGTAGGTTACACAAAAATGTACCACTTGAGCTCTGGCTGTTGGCAGAGATTTACAGTAGTGATGGGCAGATGAAGCTTCATGAAGCACTGAAGCTTTTCATCCAATTGGTTCACTGCAGCGCAAAGCGTCTTGAACCTTCATTTGCTCTAGTAGGACACCTACTGGACATAAAAATATTAGTTGGCATGAATTTGAAGAGTGTGGCATTTTGCACACTGATTTTCTCTCCTCACTCTGCTAAACCTCCAAACTGTCTCCAAACTCTCACTAACCTCAACTCTCCATCGAA
This sequence comes from Haplochromis burtoni, assembly GCF_018398535.1. NCBI lineage: Eukaryota > Metazoa > Chordata > Actinopteri > Cichliformes > Cichlidae > Haplochromis > Haplochromis burtoni. Next base: position 629 of record NW_024588908.1, read on the forward strand.
CACCTACATTTTGAATGGAGTCTGAGGGGTTTATATCGCTGTCATAGCTCGCGGCAAAGTTCGAACCGCTTCATGAATCAGTCACGTGGTACAGCCGGGCAGCGTGGCTTCGGATGTCATCATTTTCAGCTCCTCCCATAAATGGGGTTTTATGGGAGGAGCATGGCGGAAATGCCCCCTAAATTACTCGACACAAGCTTTGAAGCCTCGATACAGAACGTCAAATCACTAATTTACAGTTATTTGCACCCTTGTAGGTGGGAAACATTGCTGTGAGAACAGTGTAGTGGACTTCACCGCCACTGACCCACATTTATTAGGGTGTGACGCGAACTTGTGGACCGGTAACGAAAACAATACAGTTGAGGAATATTCCTGTTTTATTGTCCAGCGTAAGAGATCTCCTGCCTTTTATTTACAGAGTACCGAGCTGCTGCTTTGCCAAGTGGATTTCTGGCTGCGGGCAAAGGACCCGACACGTCACTGAATTTTAAACTGTTTTAACCTGGTGTAATTCGATAGACTGACTGCTGCGGCTGTCGATTGTTTGTTTCTTGTTTCATTTTTCTGTATCAGTAGGCACCAC
>NW_024588909.1:0-1214 GCF_018398535.1 Haplochromis burtoni
CTCCTTTGATTTTTTCCTCGTACTTTGTTTTTTGGCCTTTTCGTCAAGTCTGTCTTCGTATGGACCTGCCAAGTTCTTCGTTGTTTTGTACATAACTGTTTTGGGGGTAAATAAAATGCAAGTAGGGATTAAAACCGCAGAATTAATGATTACCGGTGCTGGAAATGCTAGTGTTTGATGCAGTGTCTTGATGTTGTTGCCACTCGTACCCGGCATGCAATGCGCGAAAGTCACGTGGTCTGTCAATCTCTATTTCAAACAGTAACAGTTCAAAACTGGAAAAATAAAATTCCAATGAAACCTGTTTACACTTGTAGCGATCGCTGAAGATAGTAGCTACTCCTCCACCTCGACCAGATCTGCGTGGGACATTAAAATAGCAGCAGTCTGAAGGCAAAAGTTCTGCAAAGGCACTGGAATCACCAGCAGTTATCCACGTCTCAGTTAGGCAGAGAAAGTCCAAGTACTGTGACAAAAAATATTCCTTAAGGATAAAAGTCTTCTTTGATACCGGCGTTTACCAGGCCAAATTTGGCCGGAGTTGAATAGTCACGAGACTTAGAAGCTCGCGCAACATAACGCAGGTTTTGCAGATTCACTCCGCGCTGCCGTGGACAGGGAGGCAGGGAGTGGCCGGGCGGGAACAGCTCAGAGCCAGCGAGCGGCACCAGATACGTATAGGATGGCTTACGAAGATGCCAGGGAAAAGGGGGGCGACAGGCAACGCCAGGTACAGCAAAACCAAACGCCAGACAGGCCTTCAATTTCACTAATCTCCCACTCCGTTTGACCTCGCTTCCGCAGAGACGGCACAGGTACACGGAGCAGGTGAGTAGGAACCAATGACAGGAGTGGAGGCGGTATTTTGTGTGCATTTCCCAGTCTACACACCGGCGTATTTGGAGATAGTCGAAGATCAAGTAAAACTTGGCGATCATAGAGCAGCAGGGAGTCTACATCATAGCAGAATAAAAACATTAAAACAGAAATTTGGAGGAACAGACGGCAAGAAATACACATCGGAGCCATCTTCGATCGAGCAATCTGCGATTTTCTGTTTGATTTAGTGGAGTCAGTTGTTCCCATGCATCATTCTGTAAGTGTGAGAATGAACTAAGATTAGAAAATGTCAAAATATAAAGTGTCATTTATTTTTATTCATCACAGCATCCTAAACTTTGCTGAACTTTTTGAAATATAAAATGAACTCACTG
>NW_024588910.1:0-1214 GCF_018398535.1 Haplochromis burtoni
CATGTCACATGTTTTATGATGAAGGGAAAAAAGGAACATTGAATAAAATAGATCTGTGGCTTAAATGAGTGAAAAGCACAGACCTGGGGATTAAACTCATAGCTAATAGGACATTAGGATTATGTTGTGTGTTGTGCAGCTGATGGTTGGTTTGGAGTGAATCTAGCTGATGATTTTTCTTTTGTTGTGAAGTTGAGCCTGCCAATTAGTATGATGGTATGATAAACCATGCTAATGGTATGATTTACCCTCCTGAGATGAGGAGCTTGTGTCATGACTTAACAAGGCCTTTTTATTTTGATACTTTCACAGTGCACTGAAAGTTTTGTTTGATAATTTCTGTTATTTTTCCTTTTTCATTTTTTGAACAGGCACTGATTTCTGTTTGTCAATTTCTTTTCTTTAAGCAGATCTGTACGTTGGCTATACAACATGTCGAGAAAACCGTTACAAGTGAGTTTCTCCACATTAAAATGGGCTCTGGAGAAAGCCACTTATTTGGGACAATTAGAAAATGAGAGACCCTTCCTAAAAAGGATTCAGCGAGGAAATCTGATCTAAAAGTTCTTTTTTTTTCTTTTGAAATGACGTCATTTTGCTGAAAGTGGAAACTAAATGTGATGATGGTTTCCACTATCAGCAAAGAATGAATGAATGAATGAATGGAAATTTAAAAAAAACAAACTGACTGACTGCTAAAAGCTGACAAGACTTGACCACGACTCAAGGTTAACCTCCACCTAGACAGGACAAAGGGTGGATGAATTTATGTTTCCTGTTACAGGAGCAGAAAGATGACAGCAACATTCGAGGTTGCGTGATGGTTTTACCTTTTAAATGCCATTTTCTGTGTCTGTGCATCTACCAGGGCTGTTATTCACTACCTTGTGTTGCTCACAGAGGAAACTGTGAGAAAGTGTGTATACGCCTGCGCAGCCCTAACATTTGTATTTTCTTTTCTACAGCATCACAGTTTTTCAGTTTTGATCATGTGATTTATAAGAGGATTAGTTAATGTTTTTCTACTACAGGATTTCTGGGTTTATGTGTGAAGGAAACTGTGTTTACAGGTTATGAGTTGGTGATGCTTTTACACTGTGTTTTTGGGAAAATGTGAAGGTTACTTTGATGATGTGAATGACATTTTTTCCACAGCTATGGATGGCTAACTTTATGGTCTTTTTATGGCACCTCTGGAACCTGTCGACCTGCGT
>NW_024588911.1:0-1214 GCF_018398535.1 Haplochromis burtoni
CTGCAGCCTGCCACGCACCACTCAGGATAGACTGAAATCCTGCGTGCAGACCCGCCTCCAGACGAGGAGAATTGAGGAATCCTCCTTGTCTCCTCCCTCTTCACCAGGTTCACCTGTTCAGCAGGTGTACCCTCCAACGAGACATCCAAACACACAGAAGAAACTGCTAGACTGGAGCCTTCACATCAGAGAAGCATCACTCATCATTGGTGATTCAAATGTGAGTACACTCCCATCCTTTTCAGCACCAGGCATACAAATTGATAGTTTTCCCGGGGCAAAATGGTGCCATGCACAAGTCCTGTTAGAGAAGGCGACCGGTTACGAAGATGTGGAAACACTGGTGCTATCCTTTGGCCTGAACAACAGGTCGCAGAGGGACAAAAACACACCAGTCACAGAGCTGAAAAAGGCACTGCAGACAGCTCAAGAAAAATTTCCTGAGGCTGACATCTACATTCCAGCGATTAACTTTTCCTTAGCTCTGCCCCAAAATGAACAGGAAACACTGCTACACCTGAACACTTTTATTACAGGTCTGGACAATCACATACCTACTCTTCCTGCTTCAATGTTCCACACAGAGAAGGACAATGTCCACTGGACTGATAAGACAGCGAAGTGTATGTTGGAGCACTGGAGTGATTATGTAAATGTAGTGTCCCCATAAACCCAGTCAACAGGGAGGGGGTAAGTTGTGATAATTGCAACAGTGTCATTAACTTATCCAGACACTTTCAGCCTTCCACTGCTCAGCGGACCCTTTTAAGTAGGGGCCTTAATTTCATTCCCACAAAAGGTTATAACAAAAATTTCCTGTTACAATGTAGATATGATATCCAACAATACCACAGAAGGGTCAAATTGGCTATACATTATGGGGATAAGTCTGACACAGAACCCCAGCCCTTCACTCCCAAATCTGATTGGTCTCCTCCCTTAGGTCAGCTTCCACAGGAGGTATCCACCTTGGTGAAAGCTGATTATGAATATTTTCAAAACCACTTCCACATTGACCGCATCAAACCCAATTTGAAGGGAGATGAAACCAAAGCTCTAAAAGAGCTAAGAGAAAACAAACAAATAATCATAAAACCAGCAGACAAAGGAAGTGCTGTTGTCATCCTGGACAGAGATCAATATTTACAGGAGGGCTACAGACAACTAAATGATACAACGTACTATTCAAAATTGAAGAAACCCATTTATTTGGA
>NW_024588912.1:0-1214 GCF_018398535.1 Haplochromis burtoni
CATTTGTTTCAAATTTTGATAGAACAGTGGCAGCATAATGTCCTCGTAAGTGGATATCAGGCCCTTGTAGAGAAAAATTAAGTATTTTGGTCTAGACGTCCCAAAATGTTTATTTTGTTGGTATGTGATGGACTGAGTTGAAAACAGGAGTCGTCACAGGAATGATTTGAAAAATAGGGTTGCCATTTAACCCAAAAATTATGTTTACAAAAGTAATAAATATTGAGCTAATGAAAGAGGTCAATGAAACAAAACTAAACTCAGGTAAAGACTGCAAACTTAGCAAACCAAGCAACAGCCCAAACAAACATAACTGACTTAAACATGAAATGACACACAGAGGTATATATAATGGCTGATCAGACCACTATGACACAAGCGGGGTAACTAAGCAAAACAAAATTGTAAACAACAAACAATGCAGTACAGTCTGGTTTGATAATAAACACCAAAGAAGAAAATCGAAACTAATAAACCCCAAACTCAATATTTAATTAAATACAAATACTTTGTATTTAATTAAAGAAAACACACATTCTCCCCTTCAGCAGGAAGTGGTGGTGCGGTCAAATTATCCCTCTTTGCATTTAATGGTTTCAAACCGCCACCTTTTGTCTGGCAACTCCCTGGATCATGGCAGGTAAGAAGTAAAAGAAACAACAGCCAAAATCAAAGTAATGAACTGATATGAATACATAAGTAAAGAACACATGTATCCAAACTAATCAATAAACTTATTGGAAACTAAAGTGTGTTATTGTGTTCAAAAAAGGAATGAAAATACAAGCGTTACAAACTTTAAAGTGTGGCCATGGGTTTGGCAATCACATGGTACTATCCTGGTACATCGTCATGGTAACTAGTGATGTGTCGGCTCTAAGGCTATGTTCACACTGCAGGTCTTAATGCTCAATTCCGATTTTTTTCATCACATCCGATATTTTTTGTCTGGTTGTTCACACTACAAATGAAATGTGACCGCAAATGCGCTCTAGTGTGAACGTTCATGGCTCTAAAAGCGGCCTGCATGTGCAAAAGAAGACGTCACACACAATGTGCTCTGTTTACGGAAGTAAAAATGGGGCTACAGAGCTAGTAGTAGTAGGTGTTGTTGCAGTAGACTGTCAATTTCTTTAGAATTGTCTCCCCATATGCTAATCAAGTCCAAAACCTCAGTTTCTGTCCATTAACTCGCTCTGTCTCCAGTTTCCGCC
>NW_024588913.1:0-1213 GCF_018398535.1 Haplochromis burtoni
AATGCAAAGCTAATTATATACTTCTAATGAACTAATAATGCCATATTAAAATATTAAATGAAAATGAGAAAAAACATCCCCTCCTTATTTTACAAGATCCAAGAACACTAATAAAATGATGTTCCAGTAATCCTGTGTCCTGTCAGATGTGTATTCATGGTAATGATGAGCTATTTAAAAATTACATCATTGTCCCTTTAAAGACCCAATATTGTTTTTTTTGGACCTCATAAAACACATGGTTGTCAAGTGGACAATGTCTCCAGAAAACACAATAGAGTCTGGTTGGTGTGTATCAGTGTATCTAGACATCTATAGGGAGTGTATGAGGTCTGAAGTGACCCAATTTTTTTTCAGACTTTTTTGAACACGTTAACCTCGCTCCCTTGGCTCTAAGTCCTTTGAAAACGGTAGTCCACTTAAACCACCACCGGGCGGATTGACGTAGTATAGTCCCTCCATACCACATAGACCCGTGTGTGTGCAGTCCTTTTTACATGTATGAAAATGGTGTGCGTGGTTAAACATGAGCTTCTACTTTATACTGGTTTCAAGATCTCAACTTGACTTTGCAGGGTAACAACATGGGAAAGAAAGACAAAATAACAAAACACTTCTGACAATCAAGTAATCTTGCAATAAATCTAAATATGAAATGTTTGCATTTGCAAATAAGGACCTGGATGTAAATAAAACCATTTTCTTAAGCTTGACCAGCCTCTTGGTGAATGTTAAATCAGGAGATGAAGTTAAATTCAGCATGAGCCTCTAGTTTAAGAAGGGTTCATAAACTCAGTGTGGTCTTTAACAACACAATAGAAACACTTTTGAGAGCCACGTAATCTTAAGCATTTTCAAATTTGCATTTACAATTAAGGACTTACATGTAAATAAGTGCATTTTCTTATGCTTGATCATTCTCTTATTTAAAGTTAAAACAGGAGATTAAAGTAAATTCAACTACATTCCATTTTATTTCTATAGTGTCAAATCACACCAGCACTTGCGTGTTCATGAACACCAGTGTGGAGCAAAGCAGCCTGAGTATCTAAGATCGACACAGCTCAGAAAACATGTTGCCACACTCTTACAAGTCCTTAATTTGAAAAACAACGAATTTGATCAGGTTGCAGATTTCCTGGGTCATGATATCCGCGTTCACCGCGAATTCTACAGATTACCAGTTCCCACAACACAGCTGGCCAAGATTTCC
>NW_024588914.1:0-1213 GCF_018398535.1 Haplochromis burtoni
GTATCGGATCAATTGCCTGGGCGCCAGACCTGCCGCTCCTGTCTCAGCACAAAGCAGGCGCACTTTGCTCTCTCCCCTCTTGTTTTTAGATGTTGAGCTGTCACGTGACAAGAATTAGATGTTGTTAAGTTGTTTATACATTATTTATATTTTCATCAGTTCTTCTTTTTGTTGAGAATTTTAATTGTTATTTCTGTATTATAGTTTCTCAACAGTACTTGTTGTAATTTGTTTATTGGTTTGCACTGTAGGTGCAATGAATGCTTACATTGTACTGATTAGAATATACTGGAAATTCAATGCTAAGATTCAGCGCACTATGTTAGAGGCTGGGATTTGATGAATTCCTCATATGTATAACCTTTGATCATAATTTATGTCCAGTTGAGAATGAATCTGTGCACTCACATATTAAATGAACTGAAATCAGTAGTGTGATCTCCAGTCTTGATAAAAGGAATGAGAGAACTGACAGCTAATGTTCCCTCTAAGCTGCACGCGTGCGCAATTGCGGACTGCTGGCACGGTTCTGTGCACAAAAAATCTGTGTTGTGCACAAAAAAAATCTAACCTGAATCCAAATTAAAATTTAAACCTTAACAATTCTGTTTTGCAGTGTTAGTCAGTAAGAGACTGGCTGCTCCCGTATGGGATCAGAACGATCCCACCTTATCCCATACTCCATCATGTGATTTACATTCATATATACGCAGCTAATCAACATCGCTGACAGGCTATGACAGCGTCCTTATGTGCCGACACCGGTGTTTTAGCTGGCAAAGTGGCGTGGCTGATGTGGAGTGAAGCCACTGTAACAACCCTTTTGAGTTATAGCACCACTAGGGGGGGTTGCCAACTATTGTAATAGCTATGAGGGGCCCCTAGTGGGTGTGTGTTGTTAGCGGCAGCCATTCAATGCTGCTCATGTTCCATTCTCCAAGAAAACACCTTACTGTTGTAACAAGCTGGCGCTGGCGATACCAATCCCCGCACATGTAGGCTCGGACGAGTACAGCCGAGGAGACCTGGCTTATAAAGTGTAATGTTGCTGACGGCGGATAAAGGTCTGTTATTGAATTTAACCGACTGGCTTCGGGTTATTCAGCTAACCCCCACACCACACGCTCGCTGGACCTGCTAGCCGCTCCTTCCTCGCTAGACTGCTGTTACAAAGTGGCGTCCGAACATTGTTCTCTGGATCTTCATCGTCATC
>NW_024588915.1:0-1213 GCF_018398535.1 Haplochromis burtoni
CTGGACTTTGAGACCAGCAGGTTTAGGGAAGATTTTATGGGGTCACACTCTGACCCCACACACACACACATACACACACATACACTCACTGAAGTATAGATAAAGACCGGGGCAGTTTCTCAGTGCGAATCTCTCAGTCTGGAGGCTGCCCTTGCTAGCAAGAAGTTTTGTGTGTTTCTCTTCTCTGAGTCCTTACTGAAAAAGTGTTTTAGAACATTTTCCTTAACAACAATGTTTCAGTCGTTGTAAAACAATAAGGCTGTGTGTGAGAAATAACTGCACACACATAAGCGTGAAAACTGTATTCTCCATCATCATTAACATCATCAGCATCTTCATCCTGTGTTATGTTTCGTGCAGCAGCTCGAGTTCAGTTCCACATGCATTGATGACGACAGTTGCCAAATGTGACCACATTGTGAAAGGTAGATAGGAGGGTCTGACACAGAGGTGAGTTTAAGCTATAAACAGGAAGCACAATATTACAAACAGGAAAACAGAAGTGACTCTGTGGTTACTGCAGAGCTGAGAAACAGCCTTCATCTGTAAAACAGCGAGAACTTAAACAAAGAAAAAAGAACAAGCTGTTCAAGAAGAAAAACCGCTCCATCTCCACATCAGTGAGGAGTAAAACAACATGTGTTTGATATTTACACAAATTTGATGCTATAAAGTAGTGATGTACAATAATGATCCTTTAGTATGTCTAGTTTATTTATATAGCACAATTCAACAACAAGGTAATTCAAAGTGCTTTACAGAAACATTAAAAACAAAAACAAATAAAGCATGATTTAAAATTGATTTAAAAAAAACAGTAGATAAAATCAGAACAGCAGATAAAATCAGTAGTTAAAATATAAGTTTTGAAATTTAAGCTTAAAAGTGTGGATTTGGATTTGGTGTTTTATTCAAATGCAGCTGAGAATAGGTGAGTCTTCAACCTGGATTTAAATAAACTGAGTGTTACAGCAGATCTTAGATACAAGTTGCAACCGCTGCCGTTTTCTTTGTGAGTATTTATTACATGGCATGCTGCGGGGAAAAGCCTGTTCTAACATTTGAGTCTAAGGTTTATTTTTTAGCACCTGACGGCTCTTTTTTGCTTCTCATCCGTAAGTACTCTGCATACTCTTTCACGTGAATCCGTTTATTTTGAAAAGTCTCAACAGAATCTTGAGCTTTATTGTGAAAGGTTAATGTGGAAAATAAA
>NW_024588916.1:0-1213 GCF_018398535.1 Haplochromis burtoni
TTTGATACTTTGAGGATATCATATATTGTATAAATTTTCAGTTTCCTCTTATCTTCTGCTCACGTGCCATCTGACATAATCCACATGCTGGAATGCAGGCCATGACTAACCAGTCGTCACACACAGAGCCCTGAGGAAAAGCACAGTCACAGTAAACTGGTGACAAACATCATAGTTTGTTTTTTTTACAGAACCATATTTAGAGTGCTGGGATTTCAAAAATGTAATATAAAACACCATCTAGATTAGAATTCTGGAGAATTTTATGACTTCATGATTGAATTCATGATTAGAATTCTAGTCTTCTTGTTTAATAAATGATTAGACATCTGCACCACACTTACACCAATATTGTATCTGTTGCGTATGCTTGTCCGTAAAGCAATCAGGGCGCCGGGAAGGCAGGCCAGACAGCAGCTTTCATCGCTGTCCTGAGCCACCTGACAAGCCAGGATGCAGGGAACGAATGTTCCACAAAGACCTGGAGGTGAGAGATGTTTTACCATATTTCTATTATGTTACACTGTTGGTAAACTTCAGCATGTTCCCATAGAACTTATATAGACACGTACAGATGCCGCAGTCTTCACAGCAGTCGCATGCATTTGTACTCCACTCTGACGACCCACGGGAGACCGTGTACTGTGTCACAGTCACCTGAGGTTGTGCATTTATCACATTTGTCTGGTATTCCATGGCTGCAAGAAGAAGAAAAATAACTTGGAGCAAATTAAACATGAAGGAACTTACTTTACCAATTTACTTTCTTGTTTATAGAACCTTTGAGACACTTTTACACAGTTTCTTTATAACAAATGTTATATATCCAAATCTGTGTTGTGAAAGCTTCTTAAGATTTTATTCCAACCAAAAATTATTAGATCTTTCTTGATTAAGAGTTTACCCCAAATCAGATATAAAGAAAATCAGTTAGTAGGATGAGTTTAAACTACCTTGATTTGTAGGAAAATTTGCAGTCCCCTTCAACTCTTGAAGTTAGTATCTGGCTCCTGAAAGCAAGGTCTGAAATTGAAGACTAGGATAGGGTTTACAACCACAGCTCTTATACCCAATGACACAGTATGCATAGGTTGTAGTTCAGTTTCTATGCTGATATGAGATGGCAAACAATGACCAAGTAAACAGGGCTGAATGCCTTGTAAAGGAAAAAAGGAAAAAATGTTTGGTTTTGGGGCGTATCACACACCTAAAA
>NW_024588917.1:0-1212 GCF_018398535.1 Haplochromis burtoni
TTTGAGTTATTCCTGTTTTTAATCTGTTGGCATAGAGATGAGCTAACAATTCATAATCACAGCAAAGAAGTGTGATACGTCTCCAGTTATCTAAAAGGACCGAGTCCTTGTTTGGTTTAGGAAGTAAAGAAATGATTCCTCGTTTCACAGTTGGAGAGAGCATCTGATCATTAACACATTCATTGAATACCTCTAATAACAAATCTTTAATGTCACTCCAGAAATATCTGTAAAATTCAATCGTGGCTCCACTCGCCATCTGGGAAACAGCAGCATCCAAATCTGGGAACATGATTATTTAAACACGGAGTCTCTGCGGCTGACTCACTGCTGCCTCTGCTGGACATCAGGGGGACTGCAGCTGCTGCCTGTAAACCCCGTCGAGCAGAGCACGATCACAAGTCTGTGACTGTGGAGTCTGAGTGCAGTGAACTCATCGTTGTGTTCAGGAAACCAGCCTGAGACCATCTGAGCTCTGACACGGAGCTTTGGCAGCCTGAGCCCAGGAGGCTGTCCTGACAAACAGCTGACTGCGATCATGTGACCACAGTCAGAGCTGCAGGTGGTTAATGTGCTTTCATTCTGCCTGTGTTCAGCCTGATCCTCAGAAAACCTGCAAACACACCTCAGAGAAACGTTTATAATGTTTCATGTTTTAAACATTATAAATAATATTTAATGTTGCTTCAGGTTGAAGGTTTCAGCTCAGAGAACAGAACAAAGCTTTGATTTGGTGCTTCCTGTCTCGTCTCAGCTTGGTGCAGTGTTTCCATCAGCTGAGAACACCTGACAGGTACGTCCTCTGACTGTCCACCTGTGTGCTGACAGGACACATACATCAACTGTAACCACACAGGTGAGGACGCGGCGGGAAACCTACCAGCAATAAAAACAGGAAGCACAAGAGCAGTTACCAAAATAAAACAGGAAGCGGAAACACGGGAGCCACGAGGAGGATAAAAACCAGAAAAAGAACCACACACAGGAAGTAGAAACCCAAACTGCTCTGTGGTGGTAAAAGTCACCTGTTCACCTGCTGACAGTAGCTTTACCTCAGCCTGAGATTCACTGCTGCTGTTGTTGGTGCTCATGAAGACGTCACATCAAAGCAGGACTGAAGCTCAGCTCATGGAAAAGTTTAAATAGTCAAAGAAAGACTGAACGAAATCTAACAGCTGCATCAGTGCAGGCAGTGTCAGTGACGCAGTATTA
>NW_024588918.1:0-1212 GCF_018398535.1 Haplochromis burtoni
CAGATCTAAATCCAATCGAGAATCTGTGGCAAGATCTGAAAACTGCTGTTCACAAACGCTGTCCATCTAATCTGACTGAGCTGGAGCTGTGTTGCAAAGAAGAATGGGCAATGATTTCAGTCTCTAGATGTGCAAAGCTGGTAGAGTGTAACCACGGTAACTTCTGACCCCACTTCCGCCAGTCCCTTTATTGTGGCGGGAATGAATCCTTTATAAGTTCCGGGTCAATCAGCTGCGTCTCCCTGCTCCTCTGCCTGCTGTTGTCCCTGTGGTTGGCGTATTTGTGAGCTATCGACAAATTTTACACTACAAACCAGTTGACAGCGTGCAATAACCCGGCCAATTCATTCATCTTTACACTCCCTCACAATCGACTCAACGGTGAGTTATTTGTTTCTTTTGTTTTGTCACAATTAATGAACATGCGGAGCCGCGATCGCGCATCCTAAAACGCCGGTAAGCTAATGCTAGGCTAGCGACAGTAAGTGCAATTACTAGTTTTATTTATTGAATATTGTTGTTTTTGTTTATTCCATTATGACCGAATGTTGACTTAACGTATCTAGAGTTGAACGAGTCATTTGAATTTTGTAGTTTTGTCCGTTTTGGATGTTTTTTGTTACTTTTCTGATGAAATGCCAAAACGGCCTATGAGATTTTGCATAGTTAAATTCCATTGAGATTATTGAATCTGTTGCGCAACACCTGTGGTTAAATGAGTTTTGTAAATATATTTGATTAACTTTGGATAATGTTTATTAGCTTTATTGCTGATATACTTTGATGGGACCCATAAGAATGTTTTTCTATAATAGTATTTTGAATGAAATTCATTATAAGAGATGCTGGTTTATTGATTTTTTTTTGTGTGAAACATGGCATTAATTACTTGTCTTTGTTATTTATGGATTTATTTTGTCACAGCAGTAGAATGCTGTTTCATTTTCTTCGGTGAATGATAATTTATATTTTTGACCTTGTTTAGGTCAGGTTTTTTTCTCTCCCACGATCAGCCCTGATCAGCGCGAGATGGCGAGCCACCCGACCACCGCTACGTTGCGGTAGGAATCGTAAACCTATGGACTGAATTAAACTGTTGACACATGACCTATCACAGGTCTATGGAGCTAAACTAAATCTCATACTGGACTACACCTCATCCCACCTCCTTTTGGAACCTAATAAGCTGTTTTGTATTGTCAACATTATTTT
>NW_024588919.1:0-1212 GCF_018398535.1 Haplochromis burtoni
ATTGTTTATAATCAAGTAAATGGTACTTTATTTAATAATGTAAATAAGAGAAACATGAAAAGCTTGTGTAGCATTAACTAAATTCATTTGTGCAAATTCAAAAGCCTGCCAATTCCCATTTTTTCAGTGTGGGAGTCACGTGACATAAACCAGACATTGCTACTATGTTTCTGTGTGTATCACTATTACAGTATACAAGATATGGATACAAGGAGCAAAAAACCAAGTAGTTGACATTGCATTCCTCCTACTGGATGAAAATTAGTTTTACAACTACCCAATCCCACTGCACAGAAGAGCTAACATACTTTTTAGAGTTATATTAGAAAGTGCCAAGCTGAATAGAACTCTATATGCATTTTATACCTTACAACCAAGTACCCCAACCCCTGATCAAACCAGTATCCTGAACAAAACTTAAAAGTCTCAGCAGGATATAAAAATGTCTTATAGCTCACAGACTTAGTCGCCCCTTAAAAATCCTGTAGAGGTAGGAACAAACAATTTATATTGTTGTTTTGGACATGAGGATTTTTTGGTTCAGTGTATACCCTACCTGACTGTAGCAGTTGCAAGGTAATGCGAAGGGGACCAGATGGGAAAAAAACAACCACGTAAGTCTTCAGTTGTGTTCCAGAGATCTATCTTATATTTCCTTTACACGTACAGAGGTTTAACACTCTCACCAGCAACACATCTAAAGATGAACAACCCAGCCTCTTCAAAAAAACAAACAAACAAACAAAAGAAAAAACTCTCCTTAAATAGATGCCGGTCATACCACCACCAATAAAATTTAAAAGATTTCCCCCGACACAGTCCAGCTACAAAAAACATATAAAGTGAAATACTGCGTTTGTTTTAACACGCCTCATATATATCTGACTACAAACACATCACCCAGTTAAATAATATACGAACTAACTAAATCAAATCAAACTAAAGATTCAGCCCACTCCCACCCTCAGCTCTAATCTGATGGTTTCACCCACTAGCAGTGGATAATTGGAGAACTCCTTTCAGGTGAACATCATTAGGCCGTAATCATGTGTGTGTAGCAGGTTGAAAAAGCTACAGTGGGGCAAAAAAGTATTTAGTCAGCCACCGATTGTGCAAGTTCCCCCCACTTAAAATGATGACAGAGGTCAGTAATTTGCACCAGAGGTACACTTCAACTGTGAGAGACAGAATGTGAAAAAAAAATCCATGAAA
>NW_024588920.1:0-1212 GCF_018398535.1 Haplochromis burtoni
GTTACAATTTAAGAATGGTATAGCGCATCTGTGGTTTTACCGTCACCAGTGCATGCTAGGAAAATGGGCCACTCAGAGTACACGAGGTTGCTTTGGCTTATCTAGAAATAGATCAATGTTAATGAGATTATTTCTAATATTTTTAATGAATGAAACCACCTGCTAATCTCTCTCTCTCTCCCCCCAAGGTTAAATGTATCGGCTGAAAGTAAATAATTCTTGCAGTATGATTTAGATCAGAAAACAAAACGTGTACGTTTTTCTGCACTTCAGTTACTGTTTCAAGCAGGTTAAGATGACTAATGTTCAGCTTGATCAGCTTTTTTTTTGTTTTGTTTTTTTTTTCCTCTCCCCAAACAGTTGTTTTCTTTCAGTTTTGGTACTCTGGTTACATATATGCGTGGGTTGGTGAAGTGTTTAGCAGAGAATAGCTGCTCAGAAGGTTAATGATGTGCAATACCTAATTAAGATTAGTGGTCTAAATACAGCAGGTGATATGGACAGCAAGGGCATGTCCCTACTATGAAAAACAAAAAGCCCATTCCTCTTGCAAACTTGGAGTTTGGCCACCTTGGAGGGGAATTATCTGGAATACTTTTGTTTAACTAGGAGTTCCTGAGCTCTGCATATTACCGAGCACTGTCAAATCTTTGTTACAGGTGGTAGCATGTTACCGGCATTTGGCTGCATGTGTTGGTGGCTGCACAGACAGTTTGCAGCTGCGGGATGAGCTGAGACAAACGCGAGAAAAGGCCCTGAATTTGGCCGAGGCCATCCGTCTGCATCTGACCTCACATCTGCGGGACAAGAGCCTGCCCGAGGACCAGCGCAAGGAGATGGAGCTCCTCTGGGTGGCCTTCTCCTCCAGTCTAGAACTGCTCCATGTTGACATGTGCAAGGTTTTCAGCATGGGTGACAACTTCTCCCTAGCCAACACTGCTTCCTTGGTGCAGACTGGCCTACAAGGTAAATGCAAGCCTTTCACATACTGCTGCTACTAGATGCAAGCAGTGTCGTCAACTGAAATCGAACTTTAAGCAAAACCAAGAAAACCGCAAAATAACTGCACTACTTTAGTCTTCAGAGGTTGTTTTAGAGTGAATGCAGAGGAAACTCTATTATTGTATCTTGTAAGACTCAATGACTACACATGGAGGGGAAAACTTTTTGGATTGTTATGTAAAGTATTTAGCTGTTTTTCATACTCTGCAG
>NW_024588921.1:0-1212 GCF_018398535.1 Haplochromis burtoni
GCACTGTATCGAACGGTTCAATATCGATACGAATATCGTTGCACCCCTAATATATATATATATATATATATATTTTAGTGCTGTTAAAAAATTAATACATTAACGCAAATTAATCCGCCATCAAGGTCAACACGATTAAATTTTTTTAACGCAATTAAGCATCTGGAATGACTCAAAATTCCTGAAATGTTTCTGTCAATGCATTTCAGGCAGTTTGTTCAAGTAGAGTTACCTTCGCACATGCGCAAATGGGCAGTTGATCTGGTAGTGACGGGCAGCTGAACCAATCAACTCAATATGGAAGATGATAAACACACATTGGCCCTCTCGATGGGAAATTTGAGTATTAAAAAAATAACAAGACGGAACAGTCGACAGACATAAAGTATTATGCATATTGTGCAAGAAGGAATTTTCTTTTCACCGAAGCACTTCCAGCTTAAAATCACATTGACGCGAAGAATATTTTAGCCGGGCGTGCTGCTAGGACTGTGGCTAACGCGTCACCCAGCTTGCGACAAACCACTCATGGAGCATCCAGGACTCAGGAAGTCTACCTCGGACATACTGACTGACACAATTGCCAAGTGGATTGCAACAAATTGCAGATCTGTTAATGTCGTTGAGAAAATGCACTTTACATAGTTTTGGTTCCTCGTTTCAAGGACTTGAAGTGCCTCCCCAAGAGTGACAGAGAGAGACGATAAATGTTTACAGAGGTTTTTGTTAACATGAATATTCAAGATGTTCAATAAAAATGTTAAGTGTGTATATTTTCCCTTTTTTTCTGTTTGCTCATGCAAAATGAAATGCGATACATATATAGTATAAAAATGAATGATATTTAATTGTGATTAATCAAAATTAATCCACAGTAACCCAGTGATAAATCTGATAAAATAAATTTAATTGTTTGACAGCACTAATATATATTATATCTATTACCTATTATTAAAAAAGTTTTTAAAAAAAGTTGTATTTCACAGAAGAGCTCCTGTGCTAAAAGAGTGAAGAAAACTATTCAAATTCTCTTTGAACTTAAGCACACATTCTTTGTGTTTATTCTCCATTTACATCATTATATTGCATAAATGTCAGTCACAAGCTTAAATATAAAGCTGAAAAAGTGTAATTGTAGCCAGGTAATTTCTAATTTATTTTATCAACTTTCCTTCTGACGATGCTGTCTGTGTTGAGCGCTCAGTGAATCTG
>NW_024588922.1:0-1211 GCF_018398535.1 Haplochromis burtoni
ATACATGCCCATACATGATATGATCAAAGCTCCTGGACCACTCACACATTAGACTTATTCCAGAGGAGGTTTGGAGGTCTGCAGTTAGGCAATAGGCACGCACTTGTTAGCCCTGCTCTGAAACTTTAAGCCACCTCAGCAGCAACTTTGCTTCTTTATGGTTGAGCTACTGCGGTTCATAAATGCTTCCACTTTGCAATTTCACATATCGTTAATCGAGGAGTATCTAGGAGAGAGAAAATTTCACAAACTTGTTGTAATGTTGGCATTGTATTATAATGCCACGCACAAATTCAATGAGCTCTTTTTAATTACCCATTCTTAAACAAATGTTTGTTAAAGCAGAGTGTTTAAATGCTTGATTTTGTCCACATACGGTTTTCTATATAGTTTATGCAAACAAATAACAGAATTTTATAAGACCAGATTTATATGTCACTTCACAATTTACCCATTGAAGTGCCCTCTTTCAAGGTTTTTCTTCTGTAGCACGATGTTTGTTTGATTCATACTTGATAATAACTATGCAACTCAATATAATGGCAAAGTAAACAATAATTTCATTTCATTTCATTTTTATTTATTTCACACTTGGTACTACAAACAAAACAACCACATCTTCTATCAACAAAACACAACAACCATGTGTGAAAAGGTTGTTGTGTGATAGACACACATGCAAAAGTTGTAGTAAGTTTCAGTAAGCTGCAGTACCAGCAGAGAGAGATATTTTATTTTAAACATGAAAATATCACAGAAAAGTGTTTAAACAGACATTACCAACAGTTACAGTGTAAATACATACTAGTAGCCTAGCTTAATTGTTCAAGGACCCTGGATTCATACCTTCCTTGCTCGCCAGCGACTTCTTGGCTTTGAATATAGAATCTCCCCCTGCTGGTACTGCAATTTCTGCATGTGTGTCCATTTCACACTTAGAATAGGCAAAGCGTGAAATGGACATGGTGGACCAGCATGTCTATTAGATGCTTTGCTGTGATATAGGATTTAATTATGAGATATACTGTGTATATATAAAATGTGAAAGTTGATGTTTCTTTTTCTTGTGTGATTGGAGGAACTTAAGAGCTTAATCGCACCAGACACGCCGTAGCACGTTGTAAAATAGTTAGGAGGTAGTAACTGTGGGGTGACAGTTCTAATTTTGCTTAATGTTTTCTTATTTTTTCTAGAACTGCAATACACACATG
>NW_024588923.1:0-1211 GCF_018398535.1 Haplochromis burtoni
ATAGTCCTTTTGCACTGAAGGGTGGGTTATCCCTCGAAGTATTGGTGGGCCCGCCGAATCTTCACAGTGGGAAAAGGAAAATACCATTTACACCCCAACATCATGTGATTACACACTTCAAAACCATGAGTTCATTAAACCCATATTGTACCCACGTCTTAGCTCTTTGACGCTAGAATGATAAACCTTTTCTCAATTTATAATAGTAATAATGCTCAGAGTACCTGTTTTTCTTTTAACTGTAACATGTGTCAATATCACATCAACATGAACTGCAACTGTAATGTTACGCTTAGATTAAACTCTCTTGTGAAATTGACTCTGTGTTTTCTGTTTTATCTATTCATACTGTAAAGGATACATGAATGATGGTGGGACAGAGGAATGATGGATGGCACTTGAAGGGCTGTTCACACTGACAGGGCATGCGCTCCATTGCTGGACGGTTGGCTGGCCTAGTTTTTCATATGTGTAGACACACCGGGGCTGTCTCATTCTCTTTGGCTTGTGCCTCCATGTCTCAGCATCGCTCTGCTCACTCTCGGGTCCAACAGCTGGAGCTTCAACCTCTTCCTCCAAACTGCATCTCTCCTCCACCTGTTCCTCTTCAGGATGCCCCTCTGCTCTGAAAGCAGGCTCAGACTTCTCTCTGAGTGCTTCACTCCGGGGGCAGAAATCCTCTGCTTCTGGGTTGAGGGGTAGATCGGCATATCTGAGTGCTGTCCACATGTGACAGTTGTCTTCACTAGAACTGCCTGTGTCTGTTTGGTCAGTATCGGGCTTGGTCTGATGATGTCTTTCAGGCTGCTTTCGCACACCCCAGACTCGTCAACCAGGTAAGGACATGGCAACAGTAGGTTACGGTGTAACACTCGTCTTCTTCCTGTCCCCTGCAATGGCTCAACCACGTACACTGGACTATCCGGACCTTTGCTTTTGGTGATGACATGAATCATATCCTCTCAATAGCTGCGCAGTTTCCCAGGACCTCCTCTGGGTGTGAGATTTCTCACCAAGACATGGTCAACTGGCTGAAGCATAGAGCTCCATGCACGTTGATTGAAGTTTTTCTGTCCCCTTCTTGCACTCTTTCTCATGTTCTGCCTCGCAATTGCATAGGCCTCTTGCATAACTCCTCTCCATTTCTCTGCATAGCCAATGTGTGATTGACTCTTCTCTTCTTCTCTTTTTGGGAAGAGCAGGTCAATAGG
>NW_024588924.1:0-1211 GCF_018398535.1 Haplochromis burtoni
GTTAGTGAGACACTGTTAACAAATAAGGACTAAAGAAATGCCATGGTTGCTCGATACATTAGACCGTGACATTAATTGATCTTTTCAAAGTACTGAAAATTCTTTGGGCAGAGCAGCAAGTGTCAAAATCCTAAAGAGGATATGATATTGTGAAGATTTAATTCAGATCAACAATGCAGTAGATTAGTTAATGGTGAAATCTACAAGTTATCTCTGTTTAATGTTAAATGCAAAATACATAAGATTGAAAAAATAGTCCCGGTGAAGTGAAGGAGTGATAAAGTTATTACATTATTGTGATTATAAAGAGTTGCACTTTTAGAAACCATCACCAGTGCAGGATGAATACCTAATAAAAGTGTATCATGTTAAGAAGCTATTTATTTATCTATTATTTTTTTAAGAAAATAGTGCATACTCACTTGCAATCAAGCAAGATGCAGACAGACTCCATGACAGTCATCACTAGGGCTGGGGGTTTAGTGAACACCTTGATCTCAGAGATGTCAGCCTTGTCAAGAGATCTGAGGGCCTGGTTGGCACTCTCTAAAGCTGGCAGAGCCTGATCTAAGTCCCTCTGTGCGTCATCTGCAATGGCCTGGGTTTCGTCAGCCTTAACTCGGGCCAGTGCCTCATCTTCTTTTACTACTTTACGTACCTGTGACAAGGAGAATTATTTTAGTTATGCTCATGAAGTAATGACAAAGAGTTACCATGATTTATAATTGAAATATAGGCAACATCAGACACGTTTTTGAAAGTTTTGTGATAAAACACAGACCTCATCAGCCTTCTCTTGATCTACAGCCAATTTCTCCATGAGGGCATCGACATCAGTAGATTTTTGTTTGAGGACTGGCTCCAGAGCAGAAAGGTCCACCTTCATTTTGTCTACAAGCTCGTTGGTCTCCAGCAGCTTAGTGACACCATTCTTTACACGATCCCTGGCCTATACAGTAACACACGCATAAATAATTATCCTGTTTGATATAATCAACATAACAACTCATGATGCATTACAGTCACAGTAAAAATAAAACTGACTATTAGCACTCACCACCAGCTAATGTATCTAGCTGCTATTTTTCCTACACAATATCAGGTAACAATTCATCATCAACAACATATGTGAAAAATTGCCCATAATTGTGTTGACATACCAGAACTAACTGCTGTCTCTTGTTGCCAAGCATGCTGAGGTAGAGGTTGAT
>NW_024588925.1:0-1211 GCF_018398535.1 Haplochromis burtoni
TTTTCTGCTCATGACACTGATTTGGGTTGCACTAACTTGATCTCCCATGACATTCCGCTCTTAGATGATATTCCCGTGCGGCAGCGTTATAGGTGCATCCCCCCTTCAGAGTATGAGGTTGTGAAAGAGCATATTAACCAGTTACTAGGGGCCAAGGTGATTAGAGAGAGTAGCAGCCCCTACGCTTCTCCCATTGTGCTCGTTAAGAAAAAGGATGGCAGCCCACCTGTGTTGATTATCGGCAATTGAACAACAAGACAAGGAAAGATGCATTCCCCCTGCCACGCATTGAGGAATCCCTAGATGCGCTGACTGGTGCCCGTTGGGTTTCCACCATGGATTTAGCCATTGGCTACAATCAGGTCACAGTTATGGAAGAGGATAGGCCCAAGACTGCCTTCTGTACTCCTTTTGGCCTATTTGAGTGGAACCGAATGCCATTTGGGCTCTGTAATGCCCCTAGCACCTTCCAGAGACTAATGCAACGCCTTTTCAGTGATCAACAGTGCCAGTCTCTGCTTCTCTATCTTGATGACATTGTAATCTTCTCATCAACAGTACAGCAACATCTTGAGCGGCTGGATGTGGTGCTAGGTCGGCTTCAGCAGGAGGGTTTGAAAGCAAAGCTTGCCAAATGTGCCTTTTTCCAGCGGGAGGTTTGCTACTTGGGCCACGTCATCTCCGATCAGGGTGTTTCCACGGACCCTAGCAAGGTTGAAGTGGTGGCTAACTGGCAGCCTCCTAAGACTGTCTCAGAACTGCGGTCCTTTCTTGGGTTTGCCAGCTATTATTTTGTAGATTATTTTGTAGAGGGTTTTGCCAAGTTGGCGGCACCTCTGCATAGACTGGTGGCAGAGTGGGGAGGCAGAAAATCAAAGAAGAGGTCAGAGCATGGTGTAATGGAGAACTGGACTGCAGAGTGTGCAGGCATTAAAGACTAAACTGACAACAGCACCAGTGCTTGCTTATGCAGATTTCTCTTTGCCTTTTATTTTAGAAGTGGATGCCAGTCATGGCAGCCTAGGGGCAGTGCTCTCCCAGGAGCAGGGAGGTAAGGTGAGGCCAATAGCCTATGCCAGTCGGGGTTTGAGGCCTACTGAGCGCAATATGCTAAATTATAGCTCAATGAAGCTGGAGTTTTTGGCACTTAAGTAGGCCATGACTGAGAAGTTTAGAGAGTACTTGTTGGGCCACAAGTGTATTGTTTACAC
>NW_024588926.1:0-1210 GCF_018398535.1 Haplochromis burtoni
ATTATTTGGTTTGACCTATTTTGTTCAATGGTAGGGACTAACGAGGTCAGGTGTGGGCAAAGTCTTGTATAAAGCCAGTGGGATTTTTGCATGCCTGATTGATTGTTTTATGGTAAAAGGGAGATGTTAGCAATAAAGTATGCTTAAAAAGAACTTCAATTGTCTGCTAATGCTATTTACTTATCACCTTCCTTCCTGCTTAAGTTATGCTACATCACAATAACTCAATGAAAACTTCACACAAAACAAGAGAGCCTTCACAGAGAAGATTCGGATAATGGAAAGGGAAAAGTCCGCTTCCTTCAGACTGGGTTTGTTGTTCCTATGACTTTGTTGCGTGAGTTGGATTACTGTTTTGATGTCATCATCATTCTAGTAATGTTCCATTCTAGTGCCTATATCTTTATTTATATTTACAGGGTTTACTGCTCTAGTCTTTAAGTTCTTACTTCTTGCCTTTCTGGTTCAGTCAGCGTTTCCGTGTCCGACTTATTGATCAGTTAGTGTCTGTTACCCTGTTTCTGCTATCATGTTTACTCTTCTTGTCATGGTTCCTCATTCTTGAACTCAGAGATTTTGCTTTGAATGTGTTTATTGTTCTAATGTGGCTCTAGTTTATTCTTTATACCTATTGCACTTTAGTATCTTGAGCCTTAGTTCTTGGCTGCAGTTATTTTTTGCAGTTAGTATCCCACATAGAGTGTATTCTGTTAGTCTCCTGTTATTTTCTGAATTTTCCCCTGGTGTATCGTTGTTTCTGGTTTGTACTGTATGTTAAGTTTGTCTCTGCATAAGTTGCTCCTTTGTTGGTTAGTTCCTATTTTATTTTGGAAGTCTCTGTTGTCTTGTGTACCTTGTATTGACTTCCCTTGTCTCATTATCTCTGACTTATTCCTTATTCCCCTTTTGGACTTCATATTTTTCCAGTCAGCAATAAAAACTTGTTTTATGTTTCACTCCTTATTTTTGATCCCCATGGCCCCCACACGTATCCATACATATCCATAATTCTGTGTTCCACAATTATCTCTCCATTCTTCTAAATGTTTTGCCTTTGACGCTCCATGTACTTCACTTTTCCATGTAGTGTTTCCTCAGATGCTTTTGAACCTTTCTTTTAGTTATATTATTCTAACCCTGCTTCCTGGATTTCAGTCCTCTGAACTAGGGCTGGGCGATATGACCCAAAATTCATATCTCGATATTTTTT
>NW_024588927.1:0-1210 GCF_018398535.1 Haplochromis burtoni
ATTCCTCTGTGACACACACAGTGCACACGTTGGTGCAGTGTCGGGGCATCGCCCATGTACATGTAAAATCTTTGAGTCTGTGTTCTTTGCCTCCTAATAGTTTTCTCCTCACAAAGATATAAAGAAACAATTCATGGAAGTTGATGTGATGCAGTACATCTGTGATTCTTCCATAACCTTAGTC
This sequence comes from Haplochromis burtoni, assembly GCF_018398535.1. Classification (NCBI taxonomy): domain Eukaryota; kingdom Metazoa; phylum Chordata; class Actinopteri; order Cichliformes; family Cichlidae; genus Haplochromis; species Haplochromis burtoni. The sequence continues at coordinate 185 of NW_024588927.1, forward strand.
TCCCAGTCAAACTTCCATCTAGCACATTAACAAAATACCATTCTCCTTACCACCTTTCTGTGTCAATGTAAAGAAATTGGCAAAACACACTGCTCAAAACATTTCTGGAACACTTGAATCACCAATTGGATCTTGAGGAACAAAACTGTAAGTCAGAGTGCTGGCCAGCGATGACCAAGCACGAACAAGCCCTTCACACCATGGAGATGAAGATGCTGAGGTGGCCTCTGGGTCTCACACGACTAGACCGAGCGAGAAACGAAGATGTCAGGAAACGATGGGGAGTGACACCGATCACAGACAAGATGCGGGAGGCGAGGCTCCAATGGTACGGCCATGTTGCCCGTAGTGATAAAAATTCTATCGCAAAGACAGCCCAGCAATTAGACAGTGGCAACAGGCCACGAGGAAGACCAAAAAATCACTCGATGGACCGAATAAAAGATGATATGAAGGCTGCGAATGTTACACCAGAAGACGCCATGGATAGGAAGAAGTGGAGGAAGACATGCAAAACAGCGGACCCTGCATCGCGAGATATGAACTGCTAGGAAGGAGTGTTAATCTTGTTAATACTAGTAAACACTAACAGCAATAATTTATATATATATGTATGTGTATATGTATATAAATATATATATTGTCTATAAATAAAATGTGTAACTGTTGCTGTTCTGTGAGTCTATGGTGCATGTGGTGTCATATGCCCATGTAGAAAGGATGGCACTATGACACTGGACTTGCCCTTACTCTGGGCTCCCTCTTTATTCTGGCAGCTGGTACAAAGAAAACAGCATACAGTCGTCATCAACAGTGTGAAAAGCAACTGCAACATTCAGTTCATCAGCTTGGGAGTGTTGTGTTGGGCTCTTTTAATAAAACTCCTCATTTAGGCGATAACGTGGAATCCCACCATCTTTATTCCAGCTCACTCTATATATCCAAACATAGCATCACTTCCTGTCTAGAAGGGTAAGTACTGCCGCCTAGTGGCGCATGATATACCTCAATATAGATTACACCACA
>NW_024588928.1:0-1209 GCF_018398535.1 Haplochromis burtoni
ATTCAACAATATTCATACCATATTTATAATTCTCTGCATCTATATGCTCAAGTTGACTTTCAGTGTCATCCAGCTGCCTCTCTTTCAACTTTAGTTTCCTTTGAAGGTCTGAAAATGCGTCGAGATTAATAAACACAACCATTAGCTTAAAATACAGGTTACTTCATGCAAAATATAGATTTCAAAGTTTGTTCTGTACCTGCAAGGCTCTCAGTATGAGCCTCTTTGAGGGCTGCTATGTTATTTTCCAGTGGTTTAATTTGCTCGTGAAGCTCCATAATCTGAGCAGCTAAAACAAAACACAAACATTATGGACTCCGATGCTGTTTGATAGTTCATCCTTGTTGCTGACTGAACCAGAGCAAAATACTTACACAGATTAGCAATATTTCTATCTTTTCTATCCAGCAGGTCTGTCTTTTGTTGTATCTCATTCCTGATGGCCTTCAGTTGATCTTCCAGATCTACAAAAACAGGCAAAAGTGATGTTTTACGTCCTTAAAATATCTGTAGTATTACTATGATCACATCTGAGGAGAGCCCACTGCATCCCACCTTTAATTTGTGCTTCTTGTGTCTCATTCTTCCTGTTTTTTTGCTTCTTCAGTCTTGCTATTTCATCTTTCTGATTCAAGATCTGAAATGCTATTAAAAAAGAAAATCATCTTCATGCATGATCAGTGCATCCAGGTAAGGAAATCGCCGAAAAATTAAGTCTGTTCATCCGGACGTAGCGTTTTCAGTGGGAGAAATGTTCCGTCACTTGAAAACACTCACTGAAAGCTCTACATTCAGATAAACAGACTTTTTGGGATAAACATACATGTGCATACATATTAAAGACAAAGAAGAAGAGAGCGAGGGAAGTATTTTATTCTGACTGTTACTCACTCAGCTTAATATTTTCATTCTGTTCATCTTTAATTCCCTCTATCAAAGAATTGAGCTCTTCTTGACGTGCTGGAGAAAAAAAGATGAGGAATTACTTCTTTTTTTTTCCACCGAATGCATGTATTTTATTTTTTAAGAAGTCATTGCTTTACACTATGTGCAGGTAAGACATGTCACTCACCTTTAATCTTCTCGTCATCTGTATCATTTTCAGCCACAGTGACCAGTTTCTCGATTTCTGTTTGCAGTGCAATAATCTGCAGAACTGAAAGAAGGTTGGAACACTTATAAGTATTTGTACCTGAGTTAGTAATCTGG
>NW_024588929.1:0-1209 GCF_018398535.1 Haplochromis burtoni
ACATCATCCCTCTCCGTCATGAAATCATTCTCTGACAACTTGGGGATGAAGGGCAAATTCCTGGAAATGTAGGCGTTCATGGTCTTGAGTGTCTGGATTTCCTCCCCGCTCAAGCCTGAGGAAAAGTTAATGAGAGGAATCCAGATTTCAGAGTAAGGGAACCGGTTCTTCGCTGCTCTAACGGCCCCTAACATCTGCTTGATTGCTGTTTCCTTTGCACTTTGATTCCTATTGTTCAACCCAAAGGCCAAGACCACCTTCTCTACATTTGAATGAATGGTGGCTTTTCTAACCAGTGCTTGAGCATGCCGGAAGTTGGCCCCGGGAAAGCTGTCTATCTGCAGGTCCGGCAACACATGTGCGGGAAACCTTGCAAGATTCGAGTCCCCCAGGAAGACCCACTTTTTCCGAACGCTCAGCCCCCAATCAATCATCTTTCTCTCCGTGTGAATATGACGCTTAACAGAATAGTACTGCTTTGGGGTTGAGGTCAGGTTCTGCTGCTCAGATGAACTATCCATAACCAGGCTCCCCCCTGCATCATCCTGCGTATCACCAGGAGCCCCTGGATCCACCCTTGACCGCTGTGAGGTAGGTACTAAGACGGGTGTTCTATCCTGTCTAACCTCATCCTCTCTTTCTTCCAACAGGGAATCACGTGGACTTTCCTCCACGACCTGAGGTGGCTGCGAACCCTGACCACCATCGTGTGAAGAATCAACCTCCTCTAATTCCAACAAAAAATCAGACTCAGGTATCACACAACCCTGCCTGGCACCCCTGGTACGAGGCGGTCTCTGCTGCAAAGGAGAAGCCGGCTGGGCTTCTTCCTGCACCTGAGCCTCCTGCTGGATTGCCTGACTCGGAGCTGGTGTCCAGAAGGATCTCTCTTCTGTCATCGTCCCCATCTCCTGTCGCAAGTCCGCAGGCCTGAGGACTTGGACCGAAACCCGCTGCTGCAGGGGTTGAGGCTCCGTCTGTTGAGCCATCTCAACTGTCTCTGGAGGAGGCTGCGCTTGCTCCTGCACAGAATCCCTCTCCCTGTCCTCCGTTGCCTCCCTGCCAGCCGGCTGAGGCACTCTGTCCGTATCCGTGGCCACACATGTCGTCACCAGGGCCTCTGCGTGGTCCAGCACTTCCTGTGTGATGTGGGGTAGGTCTCTACGAGCTCTCCTCACGGCCACCTGGAAACATTCCTGCCAGTCCAAA
>NW_024588930.1:0-1209 GCF_018398535.1 Haplochromis burtoni
CTTTTAACATCATCGCCACCTCGTTCCTCAGAGCCGGCGCGCTGCTGACTGACTCGAAACTGAAAATCTAACGAGCTCAGTCATCTGACAAACATCTCTTCACCTCATTAGCTGCTCTGTTGTGTTAATAAGGTGCCAGGACGACACATCCTCACCACAAACAGGAGCACATGTGAGCCTTCATCATGATCGAAGAGCTGAAAATAGCTCCAGTGGCCATTAAAGGAGCTGCAAGCTTCACAAGCTGCACGTCACATCTGTGAGCGCCTCATTCTCACCTATAACTACAGGACACGTCTGCTTTTATTTTCTCTGTCATCACATTCACACCAAAAATGTGTTAGTCCATCTCTAATTCTTACCTCCCTGCTTAGTCTGTGGCTCTCAGCTGCATTCAGCCATTATAACACGTCACAAATACTTCTGTGAATATTCTATAAAACAAACCTCAGTAATAGGAAATAGTTGGAAACATTCAGATTTAAAACTCACTCCCAGAACTCGATGATGGGCGATCGCGCGTCGGCCAGGTCGGCGCAGGTCATGTTGCTGCTGCCGATGGTGATGTTGGCAAAGCTGGCGTTTTTGCAGTCTTGGTGATGGAAGATCTCGATGCAGCTGGGCGTGTTCCACTCGTTGTTGCAGGAGGACCACGGGAGCGTGGCGGTGAAGGACTTGATCAGGTAGTAGAAGCCCCAGGCCAGCACCATGATGTAGTAGGTGTTACAGAAAAACACAATCACCATGGAGGCATAACCCAGACCTGCAGAGGACGAGAGCACAGGGAGAGTTTAGCAGGTGGAAAACAACACGTTTATTAACAGAAAGAGATGAAAGCATAAGATCATTAAAGCTCTTTGTTTCTATTTGTGCTGACTGGGGTCATTAAAGTCTAGTCGCCATTTACAGCTTCTTCTTTTTTTCTTTTTTTTTGCTGGTGTATGATGCATAAAGATGCTCACTCATACTTTCTCCTGGTTAATCAAAGAAAATGTGTCATTTTGCAACAGATCCTCACAAAACTGTTTTGGTTGTTTCTTCTGTAAATGCAACAAAGATATTTTCCTAATCTTCTCTGACACTGCGGGGCACTGAGAGCTAGCCTGCAACTGCATGCATGCACGCATGCACTTCACTGAAACGTGTGCTATGATGTTGAACTATCCATCCATCCTCTTTTGCTTATCCTCATCAGGGTGTGGGAGGCTA
>NW_024588931.1:0-1208 GCF_018398535.1 Haplochromis burtoni
TGTTTTGTCCCACTTCCACAGGCCTGATGTGTACAAACCAAATGCATGCATGTACATATTTACTTAGTATACTGTGCCATGGCCAAAAGAAAATCCTCATCCTCATAAATCATATTTAAATATCCACCCACAGCAGCAATAAAACTCTAGGGTTTCTCGCTTGTGTACTGATGGGACGGTGTGTTATGTTGGTAGTGTTCCAGCGTGGGCACACAACACGTTAAAATCCTACATGGATTTAAACTGTGGTATGGATTTAGGACACAGCTTAAAGTCTTCCCCCTTGCTAGCAGCTCTAGAAAGCTATAACATGATGCTGACATTAACACTAACAAGTTAATAAAACCAAAATATTCATCTCCTTAGCATGCCTGCATGTCAACGTTTGCTGCTCAAAGATTTTTGCTTTACAGGTACTTGGTTACAGATGTGAACTGCTACATTGCATTTTTGCCTGATGTAGAAGAAAGCTTTGTGATGACAGAGTTATTGCACTAAACAGGAATATGTGCAAGTTAAACTATCAAACAGCTGTAGAGATTTTCCACTCTGAATGTTTTGGGAAACAAAAATCAGGAGGATTCTTCCTCTGAGGACCATGCATATCAGTACAAAGGTTTGTTCCAGTAAATCTGTTATTTTTATTTCTAAAACTCAAGAAAATTCAACCATCCAGATTGTATTTTTTCCACTGAAGGCATTACAACAAGAAAACACTAAACATTACTTTTGTTTCAACAGCATGGCATTGTGATAAAAGTCCAGAAGTTGGCCTCCCTGCAGATAAGGGCCACCCTATTAAAAATGTTTGAACCACTGTGAAACAAATAATATGAAAAAGGAGATCAACTGAAATCCTATCTCAAGCAAGAATATAGGGGGGAACAGCCAAACTGCATCAATAGATATCAGCTCCCAAACGCTCACAGAGTGCTGTTCAAAGAAGAAACCATGCAGCACAAGCCGCTTGTCTGACATTAGTTATCACTGCGTCCAAATGCTCTTTCAGTTTCCAAAAGCAAACAGCCACCGAGGCATGGTGTTAAAAATGGTTCAAATTTTTTACAACTCTAATAAAATATAAGTGAATTTAGGAGCTTAATGTTGTTAGATTATTAATATTAAGTTAGCTAAATAAATGCCACTACATACCATGTTTTCTCTGAAGACAGAGCAAATGCACAAGCACATGGAAGATGAAGGTTAAA
>NW_024588932.1:0-1208 GCF_018398535.1 Haplochromis burtoni
AGGAAATAACACATGTTTACTCAAATATTAAGCAAGCCTACAGATCTGTTCCCCTCCCCCACCTGAGTATGTCCGACCACCTCTCCCTGCTCGTTGTCCCGGCATACACACCACTCAGGAAAAGGACAAAGCCCACCATCAGAAACATTAACACCTTTTCTAAGGAAGCTCTGGCTCAGCTGCAGGACTCTTTTGACCTCACAGAGTGGCATGTCTTCGAACATGGCGATAGAGACCCACACATCTGCAGTGGTGGGTTATGCACTGCATGGACACTGTCACCACGGAAAAGTAGGTCCAGGTCAGCCCCAACTGTGAAACCTGGATGACGAGTAAAGTTCAGGAATTGTTAAAGGCACGCAACTCTGCATACAAATCTGGGGAGCACGATATGTATATCAGAGAAAGACCACACCTTAAAAAAGGCATCAGAGCAGCAAAACCGGACTATTCAAATAAACTATCAGATCACCTCTCAGACAACAACTCCAAGAAGGTATGGGAGGGCCTGAAACACATCAGCAACTACAAAGGCAATGGGACAAATACAGATAACATGGACATCTCATTAGCAGAGGAACTTAACCACTTCTTTACCCAAGAGAACTGTAGACATGCCTACCATGCACACCGCTCTGCCACAGCCTTCTCTGAGCACAGCCCTCACACATTCAAGAAAACTAGGTTCGCAGAGCAGTACCAGAGAAAAGCTGCTGGCCGAGATGGAATACCTGGGAGTATTCTCAAAACCTGTGCCGACCAGCTGGCTCCTGTTTTCACCAGACTATTGAACCTCTCCCTGTCACATGCCACTGCCCCTCACTGCCTGAAATCAGCAACAATAGTTCCGAGTCCACCACCATCAGTGCTCCAGTGGTCGCAAAGTTCTTCAAGAAACTGGTCTTAAAGCACATAAAGGACTGCATCACACCTAGTTTTGACTCCCACCAGGGTCAGCAACCCTGGGCAAGCGTGCCACAGCTGGCACGATAAGGGTTAACTGATGGCACAACCATAGCTGGACTGGCCATTGGGCATATCGGGCATTTGCCCGGTGGGCCAATGGTGAATTTTGTTTTTATGGGCCAATGTTTTTTTGTTTGTTTGTTTTAGTTTTTGTAACGGTATAAACAATGAAAGGTGGTGTATTGGCCAGGTGCTGGCCTATGTGTAAAAATAGCTCAGTTGAAGTTATGAACTGTTTCTGA
>NW_024588933.1:0-1208 GCF_018398535.1 Haplochromis burtoni
GGATGTTTCCAGAATATTTTAAATAAATAAATAATTTAAGGAACAACAACAAAAGAAGATCTATAATCAGCATTTATCTCTTCTGTTTTATTTGATGGTGGGGAAATCATAATCATAAAGAGGCTTCTGATTAGAATTTATTTGTTATAAATGTGATTTATATAAACTTTCATTTAGTACGGTGTGTTGATTATATGTAATATATTTTACTTATTATTTATTTATATTCAGTTTTTATTCCTGAGGATTTTGGTTTTTTTTTATAAAAACTAAAATCAGGACAGAATAATTATTTTATAGTGACAGTATTGATTCTAAGAAAATGGTTAAAAGTTAAAAGTTAGCTCGCTAGATTCCATCTAAATACAATATAGCATGTCCTAACTGAGGGATTTTTGAAACACTTTTGAAACACATTTTTGAAACTTTGTCCAGAGGCGAAGCAGTGGTACTTGAAAAAAATAGAGTGCATCGCAAATGTGGACCCTTATGAAATACGGCAGTGGAGTAAAGACCCAGACAACTTACTGTCTTACTGCCACTGTCCTACCCCGATATCGTCACCTATCTTGTTAACCCTAACCCTAACGTTCGGATTTCGGTGTGCCCCATGTGTAACCAGTAGCAGTCCTAGCCTGTTTGGCGCCCCGGGCGAACACTCCCTTTATTTTTTCTAAACTGAGCACCTGATGGCTTTGAACGTTTCTTGTCCATCTTACATTGGTTTTAATTTTGCAGTATGTATTCTCCAGTATGAACACAAATAATCGAGGACTCGAGGATCGCCACAACATAATCTAACAGACCTACCTTAGTTCACAGATTCACTTTGTCTGGGGTTTATTTCTGGGATTTCACACAACCCAGGATTCAAATCATGAATACATAATGGGCTTGGATTTACAACACTATGAATGAAATGTGCTCTATTTGGAAGCAGCAGGGCCCCCCTCCCCTTTCGACGGGTTGTGTGTGAGACTTTAAATCAACAAAATATAAAATATACATTTTAAATTGTTATTGATCCCTTTACCCCGAGTCCTAAAGTGTATATTTATTTATATTTATTGTTTGTTTACTTGCAGTGCTGTAACTGGAGCCTCTTCGTCTCATCTCTCTATATACTGTAATGTAGCGGAGATGACAATAAAGTTTACTTTGACTTCAGCAGTGAGCAGGCGCACCGAGGGCTCTTGCGCTCACTTTTC
>NW_024588934.1:0-1207 GCF_018398535.1 Haplochromis burtoni
GCTGCAGACTAGTTACCAAAGAACGAGTCAGGAACACATCAGGAACAAACTGAGACACAATCTGACTGAGACTAGAAGACAAGGAGGGACAGGGAGGTCATGTGACCACCACAGCTGCTGCTGATGTCATCATGTTGTGCTTTGTTGTCCTCTCAGTTTACCAGGTGGTGGTGGATTCAGGGGTGGAGTCTGTCCAGCTGCCCTGCAAAGGCACACTTCACCTCCCCAAAGATGGTCAAGTGGAGTGGATGGACAACAATGACAGGAAGGTCCACGTGTATGTGAATGGCCCTGATGAACCTGAACAACAGGACGAGTTTTACACAGATCGAACGAAGATGAATGAAGGCCTGTTGAAAACTGGAGACTTCAGCCTGACCCTGAAACACCCCACAAACACAAACAGCTACACCTGCACCGTCTACAGCAGGGAGGGAAAGATCCTGCTGAAGAAACAAGTGGTGCTCACTGTTATAGGTCAGTGCTGTAGGTACAGGTCAGAGGTCAGAGGTCACTGTAAAAGCTCAGAGAATATGAACTGGGTTCACATCATCACATCATCCATGAGACTTTCATGAGTTTCTCATAATGTTGGTTTAGCATTTAGCTAGCACACTGCTAAAGTCAGTTCAAATATATCTATTTTGTTAGCACTCACATCTCAGTGAAAATAACTTTTTCCAGAACCGTTCAACTTTCCTCATAAACACACATGGAAATATCACAAATCTGGGTCATGAAACAAGGAGGGGAGGACCTGTTACCATCACTGCTGTTCAAAAATTTTCAAGACTTTAGGAAAAATATCTGTCATTTAAAAACATTTAATTTGCTTCAGCAGTTGAAATTACAAGTTTACAGCGCTGTACCTTTGTGTGAACCATTGGTCTGCTTCACAGAAAGGATAATCTTGAAACGGGCTCTACAATAACAAACAATTACAATAACAAAGGATTATTAGGGCTATCTTCTCGGAGCACCAAATGTGGCAGTCTGCTGTGGATCCTCCTCATTCAGTCCGACCTTGCCTGGTGTCTGCTCCTTTGAGACAGAAAAGAAAAACATCTCCTTTAATTTTCTCAAAAATCCACAGTGCGCCTCGTAATAATATTATAATATATACACATTATAATAAAAGTTACCGTGAGGGTTCTGAATTGGGAAACAAATGCAATCGCATGGCAGGATGCTGTAAACGGACCAAACT
>NW_024588935.1:0-1207 GCF_018398535.1 Haplochromis burtoni
CTGAGCGTAAAAGCGAAGCTCTCAATTTACCCATCGATCTATGTCTCTACCCTCACCTATGGTCGCGAGCTGTGGGTAGTGACCGAAAGAACGAGATCATGGATACAAGCGGCGGAAATGGGCTTCCTCCAAAGGGTGGCTGGCCTCTCCCTTAGAGATAGGGTGAGGAGTTCAGCCATCCAGAAAGGCCATTGAAAGGAGTCAGTTGAGGTGGTTTGGGCATCTGACAAGGATGCCTCCTGGGCAAGGTGTTCTGGGCATGTCCCATCGGGAGGAGGCCCCAGGGCAGACCCAGGACACGCTGGAGAGATTATATCTTTCAGCTGGCCTGGGAATGCCTTGGTGTTCCCCCGGACAAGCTGGAGGAGGTGGCTGGGGAGAGGGAGGTCTGGGCTTCTCTGCTTGGGCTGCTGCCCCCACGACCAGGCCCTGGATAAGCGGAAGAAAATGGATGGATGGATGGTGTTATTTTCTCTCTCTTTCCTATATTAAATATTTTGAATTGTATTTTTGTTGCTTAAAGCCAACAGCTGCTGTTTTACTCCCAGTACACTGTATATTTTTAAAATAGCTTATATATAGTCAACTTTAAATGCTCTACAATTTGAACAAATGGGATTTGTAGTCTTAAAGATGCAGTGAATTCCCATCATTTAAACATAGACAGAAAAGCCCGGAGCCTGGATTTAAGTCACTTTACAAAGTTTAGCAACCGTGCTATACAACACTGCCAGCTCCATATTTCCTCCCTCTATACAAGGATAGTACCTGCCTGCAGCACTACTCTGTGTTAAGATTTACTTTTATTTGTGTTGGACAAGGTTGTCACCCCTGCCACATTTCTCACAACTAGCATATTGGCAGTTTGTGGAGCTGAAATATCTTCACACGTGACTCGCTTATGATCATCACCTGAGTGAGCCAGCACACGTCAGCTGTGAAGCATTTTTACAGCTGTATTTCACATATTACTGTGACAGGTGGAAGAAGTAGTTCCTATTAATCATTTAGACCAGGGGTCGACAACCTGCGGCTCCGGAGCCACATGCGGCTCTTTTGTCCTTATACTGTGGCTCCGGGTGGTTTGGGAAAATAAATTAGAAGTATTTAGCTGAAGTGTATTTTATTTGTGTTAGTTCTTTTTTTTAACTTGTAGTTCTAAATTGGAAGATTATTGTGATATTGAAATATAAAAATAAAATTATAT
>NW_024588936.1:0-1207 GCF_018398535.1 Haplochromis burtoni
CACACACACACACACACACACACACACACACAGCTTTTCAGGCAACTTTCACAAAATGCAATGATATCCAAATCTCATGATCATATCAATTTAAACCAGGACCTTTTTGTTTTCTAATAAATAAATTTTAGTGTTTTTATTTTTTTATTTTGATAAAGTCAAAAATATTTAAAGTCTTGTAAAAACAATGAGTCTCCAAACACTTTTCAGATGGCTGATCCCCAATCAAATAGCAACAATGCTAATACTGATATCAAAAATATTCATTAAAGTCAGAAAATAGTTTTATGTATTCAGTCTGAAAATGTACAAATTGCAACATTACTTCATTGTTTACTTTGATGCTGTTTATTAATTGTATCTCAATACTGGTACGACCTTTTTGACAACACAAAATATTTGTTTCATTCATTAAAATGTTGAAATAATCAGTTTTAAAAAGCTGTGAAAAATGAAGGGAGAAAATTAATGATTAATAAACATAATATTTTTATTTACAAACATTATCATTGTTATCAAGATAATACATAGGAATACAAGTTATTTACAAACAAACACGATTTACTGTGTTAACATAGTAAATCTAATTAGCCTGTTGATTTATCCATTATACGTCTTTTTTTCTTTTCTTTTTTTAACTAGTTTATTTATTTCAATGAATCAGTATGTTTGTAACCAGATCAAAACTGTTATTTAATAAAATGTGTTAAATGTTTTTTTTATTTTGAAATCCATGTTAATGTATTTATAAACATATATAACAAACAGCAGAAATAACAGGACATGTTCTGTTGAAAAATCTTTATTGTTGTAAAATCTTGACACAAGTTCATAAAACAGGCAACAAACAGATGAAGAATAAAGAGACTGAGACTGAAAAAGAGTGCAGACTGAGAGCTGTAGCAAAGTTTAAACAACAACAACAACAACAACACAACGTCATGTCCCCAGTGAATCAGCTCATGACTGTCTGCTGCACCCCGGGGCTCCTGCTCACTTCACAATCAATGCTGCTGCATCTGCGGCCGTCAACGATCCAGGACAGACTCCAGTCTGAGGGGAAGCCCTTGTTGGCCAAAATTCGTTTACAAACACAACTCACTAAAACAATTTTCTGCATAAACAGAGATATTTACTATACAATTAACCTTAATCTGAAACCAAGGAAGATGATGCAGAAGAATTTTTATTCATGTAAAATTTAGTT
>NW_024588937.1:0-1207 GCF_018398535.1 Haplochromis burtoni
TCAACTTCTACAGTGAAATTCTCATTCCTCTTCATCTCTGCTTCAAGTTCCTTTATAGTTTGTTGTATTTTTAGAGCTTCTTCACGTTTCTGTTCTCCTTGGTTCTTTAGAGTTTCGTAGATTTTTTTAGCTTCTTCAAGCTTTTTCTTTTCTTCTCTTTGTTTTTCTTCATGTTTCTTCAGAGCTTCTCTCTTTTGTCTGATTTCTGTCTGTTTCAGTTCACCCAGCTCAATTCTCTCTTTCAGGTTTTGGATGCAGGCTTTCAGTCTGATTCGTTCATTTAACACTTCGGCTGCTTTCATCAGTGTTTGAGGGTTAGAGTTTCCCATGAAGTCTGTCAATTGATTCATGTTTTCCTGTGCGAGTTCCCATGAAAGTTTTGAAGACTTGTTTTCAAAGACATACAGCAGCCGCTCACTCAGTCGATTATCACTCGCCTTCATGACCAAACCCACAGCATGAACTTCATGGACTCCATCATCTGATCCAAACAAGTCCAACAATCTGTGACTGATGATGTCATCACATTCAGTCCCTCTGGTGTCTCCATATCCAGGAGTATCGATGATGGTCAGGGAGTAGGGCAGAGTTTCATCTTCAAAACCAAAGATCTCGTACACCATCACATCTGATGTCTGACTTTCTGTCTGTCCTTCTATTTGACTCTTCTTCTCCTCCTCTACAATCGTAAACCAGACTCTATCCTCCCACTTCACTCCCATGGTGTAGTTGAGCAGAGCGTTGATCAGTGTGGATTTTCCTGCTCCTGTTTCTCCCACCAGTAAGATGGTTCTGTTTGGCTTGTGTTGTTTTTTTTCTCCAACAGTCACTCTTGTTCCAAACTTCTGTTTCTTTGCTCTCAGCTGGTAGACAGCAGGAGGTCCTGACCTGATCACATCACTTCTGGAGATGATGTCCTTGTATTTTGAGACGTTACTCGTCCTGCACCAAAGCAGAGTTTCAATCAGAGGGCAGAGTGAATGCAGACGTCTTTATGAGTACTGCTGTCTGTGATTATCATGTTATCTGTACTGATGCAGCTGCTGTACAGCTCAGACTTTACTTTTACAAACACTATGACGTTTAAATGAGACAAAACCTGAAGACACAAACATGTATGGTGACAAAACTCAACATTTATGTGATCAAAATACAGAAATCAGATGAAGCCAGACGTCTTACTAAGTTTAATAATAATAATAATAAT
>NW_024588938.1:0-1207 GCF_018398535.1 Haplochromis burtoni
ACACAAAATGAAGGGAATGTAATTAACACCTTCACACCTTGTGAGGAGGAAGAACATGATCCCATGATGGGTTATTGAGGTGCCAGCGGACATGATGTCTGAGCACAGCTGGACAATGAATAGAATAAACCAGAAGACGCTAAAGAGGACTGGGACAGCAAACTGGTTCCACAGAGAGATTCCCACACCCAGAAGTCTGTACAGCTCAATTACCTGAGGAAAGGAAACACGATAAAGTCCGGAATGTTAAAAAACAAAACAAAAAAAACAAACCCACAGATTTTTACATTTATATTGTTCATTAACTGATTGTTTTCCAGTCTAGTATATAATCAAGAAAACCAAAGACATAATTTAGAAGTTTAGTATACTTAATAATAACCAAATAAGAGGTGATTTTGTCGACAGAAGACAAAAACAGTCCAGTATGAAATACGAAAAATAAAAAAATTAGAATATCAGAATAAGAGAACCTCCAGGTGAAGCAGCTCAGAGTAGGCAGCCCTTGCGAGACGGTATGGCACAAAGATATTTGACAGCAGGAACACGGCGATTCCCACTCCAGTCAGGCCCATGGAGAAAGTGTTGACCGTTAGCAGCGTGGCATGAGGCGTGGCGCAAAGTCGAGCCAGCAGGGGGAGCATGTGAGCAGAGAACAACCACACCTTTTTGGTCTTCATCAAGAAGGCACACAGTGTGCTGAGAATAATCTGACCTGGCAGAAAGTAACAGTACAGCTTCACAACGGCGAACCCTTAAAAAGTAAATACAACAGATGCTTCCTGCATTATTTTACAACTGATTACAGTTTTTGAGGAATTTAAGGAGAACTTTGATTTGTTAAATCTGTAACACCTGTGACAGGCTTCAGCAGGCCCTAAACTGGATAAACTGTTCGCTATGAGAAGTAGCTTTAATTCACAGATTTCTTTTAATGTAACATTAAATAATCCAGTTTTCACATATGGCGTTATTTTTGTGCCACTATTCTGAGTGCACGTAAAAAAAATTTGCAGGTTCAAGTGTTGCATTTTCAGGAGAAATTTATTTTGAGCGAAGAAAAGCTAAATTTGAGTCAACAAAATTCATAGCTGCGTGCAAAAAATGTATTTCAGACCTTTTTAGAACGTAGGCCTATAGGAATTGAAAGCTTTCTAATGAACTTTCTAACTAATTACATACATGGTTTAGTACTCACTAGTCATTG
>NW_024588939.1:0-1207 GCF_018398535.1 Haplochromis burtoni
TAAAACAGATGTTGTTAGTTATATGACAATTGATTAGTATATTTGGTAATACTGAAGCTTGAAAAACCTTTGTTAAATTCTACGCTACCATTTGCTTTTTCTCCGCCAAAATCTCCGGCGTCTGACGTCACCTACAACATGGGTCGCTTACCTTGTCCGTCACTTCCGTCACTTACTGTCCTCGCAGATGCAGCAGCGTCCTCGCTCAAGGGGCAAGAAAAATCAAAGTTGATGAGAATGACAGGAAGCCCCCCTGAAGACAAGGCATCTGACCTCGGTCACATCCGAAGTCTGGTGGAATGAAGGAGGAGAGAGAAGATCACACATTTCAAACAGGGTCATATAATATAGAATTGAAAATAAACTCACCTTTGTTTTTTGCATCAGGTCAGCCAACACTGGCCCAGTGAAATCCCTCTTTGCCTTTCCATGAGCCTAGGACTGTGATGGTCAAGGGCCTCGTAGAACCTCTGTGTCAGGGTCTTGCCAACCACACTGCTGAACTTCAGGCACACCTAAAACATGTAAAAGCAAAACATGTTCAGGTTCAGATAAGCTGACTATAGTTTGATCTTTTTATGCATTATCCCAGACTGTATTATTACTCTTTAATGCAATTTTCATATGTACTACAGAGCTGCTCTGGTGAAATCTGATTTAAAACAAAAAACTTGAGGCCCTAAATTAGCTGGCTAACATTTCCAGTGAATTTATAGCTAACATTAGCTTTGAAAGCATCGGGCGATGTTAGCTGGTTAACTTGCTAACTTATCAATAATTAAACTAGTTACTTCACCTATCAGTGGACATGCAACCAATGTAGGTTTGAACTTACCGTTTCGTGACTAAACTTCACCGAAGGTTTCAAATGTGGGCTCCACAACTTGCTCCCCTCAATGCAGGTCACTTGTTGTCTTGATACATGCTTAATCATCCAGGTAAGTAAATCTCCAAAAGTTGATTCTATTCATCTGGACGTAACGATTTGTCGGAGAAACGTTTCGTCACTCATCCAAGTGACTGCACAGAGCTTTCATCAGCAGGTTAAATGAGTGCATGAAATATGAGCTTGCCACTCGCGACGAACCCAAGAGTTTTGAGGCCCTTGTTAACCTGGCCATTCATATCGACAATCGCCTTCACGAGTGGGAGAAAGAGAGAGAGGTAGCCAGTCTCATTACACGCCTCTCTGCAGCTTCTCCCCTCC
>NW_024588940.1:0-1207 GCF_018398535.1 Haplochromis burtoni
ACAAAAACAGAGAGAGAGAGATGTGTGTTGATTAAGCAGTGATAATAATAATGAAAATGTCTTAGTTTGTCATTTTCAGGTGAAAAGCAGACCTGAATCAATTTTCCACATGCAGCGGTCGGAAGAAAGTTATAGTTTAACACCATTGGAAACATTCAGGCCAAATTTCTGGCTGACTTATTTACAGCACCATGTGTCTCTCAACCTCACAAGCGAGCTTTCACTCCTCCCTGAAGACAAGGAATGCAGCTCCAAAGAGCAATCATATGGCAGATAAAGAGACAGCAGCAAAGTCCTGAGCAAAGAGACCCAGCAAGCAGCAGCAGTGTGGACAAACCGCATCAGAGAAGAAGAGCAAACCCATCATCCTGACTGATCGGATGAATGGCACTGTGTTTCCAACAAGCTGCAAATTCGCTGTGCAGGTGAAAAGAACGTTTGAGGAGAACTGAGGAGACTGTTGGAGTTTGACATTTGCCACCTTTGGAGAATATGGCAAGAAGAGACAGTGAAACACAGGACGAAGCTGAAGGAGAACTGTTGGACTATTGGACTATTGGACTGTTGAAGTGGGAGAGGACAACAGTGAGAGTAAGTGAGAATGCTGTTACTTAATCTGGGAAATCAAAATTTGGGTTAGCAAACCTGGGAAAAACAAAACTGACTGCTTAAGTGGGAAAATTGTGAAGGAGTCTGAAGCACTGCAAAAAGAAACATACAAAATCACACACACAAACAGAACATGCATTAACCCTACTAACACTTCCAAACACAAGAGAGCTCATGAAGATTAAACAACATCTTAAGTATGTGAGTCTGTTTACCATCTTGTCCAAGTCACTTAGTGTGACGAGAAGTGATGCAAAGATCAGTGGACTCATAGCACATCAGTTACAAAATGATTAAATAATAGCAGAGAAATGTGTAGGGAAGGCAGCTTTAAGAACATGCTCTGCTGGATATGCAGCTCCACAGACATGCATTAAACCTGCCTAATAACACAAACACACATGCAATGAAAATTATCTTGTTATCTCTCGTCAGTGTTAAAATAGGGTAAATTTAACAGACACTTGTTATCAAATGCTGAATTTATCCAATGCAAAAAATTGACTCTCTAGGTTGCAGGACAACAGTTTTAACTTTCGTGGGAAAAAAGATTCTGGTTTGACCAACCAGTGATCAGACAATAAATTTAGTCGTTGAT
>NW_024588941.1:0-1206 GCF_018398535.1 Haplochromis burtoni
AAATGGTGCCTAATTTGATTATTGTTATCCTCCTGGATTTCTTCTCTCTGACGATCACAGGTTGCACATTCCAGAGCCCACTTCTCTCACTTCTCTCCCTCCCTCCCTCCCCCGGGCCTTGTAACGTTTGATCCGGGGCCAGGGGGAGGCCGGCCAGACATTCAGCCCAGAGTCTGGCGCCCTCTCCTCAGTGTACCATGCACTATAGCTCCCTGCTGCGCGGCCTGGAGGAAATCATGCAGCTACGAGAATTGTAAAAGCCCTCATCTATTGAGCAGAGGTTAAAACAGGGGGAACAATGCCTTTGACTCACATTCTGCTTCCCTCTGTGGAAAGCCTTAAAAAGCACCTTAGAGAGAAGGAAAAAAAAAAAAAAATCAATGGGCAAAAGAAAGGAAAGAAAAGTCGATATTACTTCACCAACTTATCTATTCATACCCTTCTTAAACATGTTTTCCATTTGTGGGAATAGAAAAAAAAAAAAAGATTCATGTGACTATTTAATAAAATAAAAAAAAATGTGAAAGATTTACCAACTGTGGCATCACAACCCCCGGAGGCTCGGACTACATGCTACATGCCCTCGTGCGTGTATGTTTGAGCGCTGCGTGTGTGTCGGGCTGGGCGCTCACACAGATGTGTCGTATCAAACTGTAAGAAGACTGCGAAGTTTTCTTTGGCAGTGCAAATCAAAACAAAGCAGATGGAGGAATGCAAGATGTAAGAGGAAGAGCTCCGAAACTACCAACAACCTAAACGTGTCGCTGAGAAGTCTGGCCTTTCTAACAAATTATTCTCATATGCAACACATGCAACACACACACACACGCGCAACACACACGCGCAACACACACACGACAAGGAAACAGATTCCAACAATGCACGGGCTCCTCCTCTGCAGCTCCTCTGCAATTTCACAGCTAGGCGTGGAGAAAAGAAAAAAAAAAAAAAAGAGAAAGGGTCCCCTTCCTTATTCTCCTTGTCCTCGGTGTCTTAACAGAAAACTCCCCGATGCCTCTCTATCTCCAAAGCTGTGCTGAGTAATCGAGCAAATGAGCTGAGAGGGAGGAGGGTGAGAGATCGAAGTGGAACAGATTCAAAAATTCCACTCTGTATTCCATTATAAGACATGATGGGAGCCGGGAGCAGGGATAATGTGATGTTTTTTTGTAAGAGAATGTGGGTGCAGGAAGGACGCACTGAGGA
>NW_024588942.1:0-1206 GCF_018398535.1 Haplochromis burtoni
AATGGCCCACCCTGTATATAACCATGCTGGCTGCTACTGCTTTCAGACCTGAGCGTGTGTGTTCATGTGTTAGGGTCTCCGTTTCCGGAAATGTTAAATAAAGATCATTTTTTGAGCTTTCTTTGCCACCAAAAGAATTCAAAGAACAGAATTTAATAGTGTGTTTCTTAATACTGGAACAAACAAGCAAATAAGGTAAAATATTCCCTCCAAACAAAACGTTTAAAAAGATACAAATTTGACAGGAAATCTATCTGCACCTTCCAGTGTGCAATGTGGCAATAAGTTCGCCCATGTTTGGACTTCTTCTGTGTTCTAAACTCGCAAATCAGTCCGTGGATGATTACATTGCTCCGCCCATCAAAAAGTCTGCGCATGCGCAAATATCTCAGTTAGTGGACTGACGATTGTTGGTTGGAAAATTTTTACATATCACCCAACCTTACTGGGTAGTCTAAAGAGCACTGAAAGGAAGGCAACTGGACTTCCTTGAAGATGTTTCAACTATCTTCCGAGAAGCTTCTTTGGTCCTAAGAGCAATTAGGTCGATTTACCAGGTCCCAATTCAATTTGATTTTGACTCTATCAGAAATATTATTCTTATATTATAATATTATAATTATGATCATATAGCTTGAATATATAGAGGAACCCTCTAAACCTTTTAAAATAAATACACTTACGTCGAAATAAAGAACAGCACTTTTTATTTCTGAGGTTTGTGCATCCCCCCTGACTCCCCCAGAATCAACTCACTTTTAATGGTCTGTAAGTTTTATTTACATGTCCTTAAAGTATGGTGAGAGACTGTTTGCAGCCAGTGCTTGTTGCTGTTCGTCTACATCAGGGGTTGCCAACTATGGGCACTCATGCCACAGCTGGCACGCGAAGGGTTGTGATGGCACGACATGCAGTGATCATAATCTGAGATGGTGTATTTAAAAATAAATATCTACCAGTCTAGATATCTACCACCAATGCACATCACAAATTCACTCACACAGAGACATCAGTTTCGCCACTTCTTAATGACAGTATCTAAGCTAACAAACCCACCTACTGGTTTCAGTTCAGATTTTCCATCCATCCATCCATCCATCCATCTTCATCTGCTTTATCCGAGGCCGGGTCGCGGGGGCAGCAGCCTAAGCAAAGAGGCCCAGACCTCCCTCTCCCCAGCAACCTCCTTGAGCTTATCCGGGGGAA
>NW_024588943.1:0-1206 GCF_018398535.1 Haplochromis burtoni
TTTTAAAATATGTCAGTTTTTCTGTGTCTGTGTTTTTATTTGGTAAATAAATGATAGATATGTGTGTACATCCTAGATCGTTTTTGTAAATTCCTCTTTTAAAAAATATTTTAAAACGTAACTAAAATAAACTGTAGCCTCGGCCTGCTTTTTGAAATAAATTTTTAATTATCATTTACATATTTATAGAGCTGACGGATGTTTTCAGGCAGATGTTTCTGATTTGTTCAGTATTTTTTCATAATTCTTGTGAACAGAATATTATCTGGCTTCCCAACAGATCAAATAGCGAGATGGTCCAGTCGTCTGATAGGTGAGCCGCAGTCTTTAGGGATGCAACGATACCAGTTTTTTCAAACCGATACGATACCGATACTATAATACAATTAATTGGAAGACAGGTTTTATTATATTCCCTGCCGATAAAAGATTAAATCTAAAAATGACCACAAAAAAATTTCAAGTGAAAAATAAGCACGTCTGTTAAATTATTGCAGAGTCTCCACACTGTAATTTTACAAAATATCACTGAACTATTGGCACTGTCTCGAGCTTTCAGAATAATAAATAAACACTTCTGTTTGGAATAAAATAAATACAAATTAGATTTGCGAATAAAATAAACTTTTAAATTGTTGCAGAGTGTCCATATTGTAAACAAACAAACAAAATAACGAAAGTGTTTGGCATTGACGAACGAACTCCTCATCTGCGCGTGGATCATCAGTCCACTGTGCCGTTAAACCGAGGACTGACATCGCGCACACACTGCTTGTCTTTACCTCTTCAGAAAGTTTTGGCACCATTACCTCCCTGATGTGTGGGCGGTTGGGAATTTCATATCGCAGTTCGAGTAGGCTTAGAAGACGGTGCAATCCTATGTTTTCCACGACCGGCATTGGCTGGTCATCCAGAGCGATAAAATGAGTCAGAGCCTCTGTTATTTAAACTGCCCGTGGATTTTCTCTTGACATTTTTCATCGCTTTTCCAAAACCTGAGTTAAAGTTGGCTGTTCCGGTCCACACTGCTGACATTTTGTTTAGCCTAGCTACAGCAGCCTCCAGTTTCTCTCTTTTTTTAAATCTGGAGTCGCCAGTCTCACTCGCCTGACCCTGTGCCTGTTTAGCACGGGATGTCCCCCTAGTGGCCAATCTAAAAAACTACAACAGAAATGACAAGCCACCCTCTGATTAATGAAATAAGTT
>NW_024588944.1:0-1206 GCF_018398535.1 Haplochromis burtoni
TAACTGGTTTTTGGGAACCGCGTTTTCGGGTGAAAATATCACAGTCCTTGAGATTAGTCGTTTTTGACATTTTCCAATAGCAGTTAAGTTTCTAGTTTTGGGTTGTTCTGGGTTTTTAATGCAGGTTACACGGAGCAACCACTTTATGCAGCCATCTTGGTCCGCGGCTCCATAGCGCCATAAATGAAAGTTAAACACAGCAGAAAATAAATAAATCAAAGACTCAGCGGTCCTGTTTCTCTATTTTCACCTGTATGGAAGGCGGTGCAGGTGTGCCGCAGTGGTCAGTGGAAGAATCCGCGAGTTTGTCTGTTGATTTCCCATTCTGCTTGCTCGGAAGTTTAGGGGTTTTTTCGCTGTAAAAAAGAAGTTTTCTTCCCACACAATGAACAGCGGATGCTAATGTTTTTGTCACTTTTTACGGAATCAAACTCAAAGTAAGGCCAGTACTTCCACGCTTTAAACGCTGCACGCTCATACTCTCTCCCGCACTTGATATATTATCCGTTGTTGATCTGCACACAGCTGTTGCCACGAACGTCGCATTCGCTTACGTCATTGTCATGAGACGCTCTCGCAAAAAAACACGGTTTTAGTAACGCAGTAATGCAGCGTGCTTACGGGAAAGTAACAGCAATCTAATGACCTTTTTTGCAATAGTAATCCCTTACTTTGCTCGTTACTTAAAGTAATCGGATTACAGTAACGCGTTACTTGTAACGCTGTCCATCTCTGGTGGACAGAGGTCACCAACTTTCTGGAGTCAGTCACTACAACACTCTAAACTTCATGTGGTCTTCAGATTAGCTCACGAACAGTGTTTAGAGAGCTTCATGGATTGGGTTTCCATGGCTACGCAGTTGCACTAAGGCCTTACATAACCAGGCACAATGCAATGCATAAGATGCAGAAAAGCACGCTGACACTGTTGCAGTATTCATGTTTTCTGAATGAGAGATGAATCGTGCCGGTGTGAAGTTATTTTTCACAAGATGGCCTCGGCCCCTTAGTTCCGGTGAAATGTTTCAACACACCAAGACATTTTGAACAGTTTCATGCTCCTAGCTTTGTGGGAACAGTTTAGAGACAGCACCTTCCTGGTCTAACATGGAGTGCGGGTGCACAAATTGGATGGGGGAATTTGGTGTGCAAGAACTTGACTGGCCTGCCAGAGTCCTGACCAAAACCTGATTAAACACCTTTGGA
>NW_024588945.1:0-1206 GCF_018398535.1 Haplochromis burtoni
AGATGGGGACATAACTGGCTCCAACAGTTGTAATGCTCAAATGTCTGGTCCCCCACCCAAGTTGGTAGGCTCCTGTCCAAAGGTTACCATTAATATGGGAGGGGTAGATGTCTCCTGTTTATTAGACACTGGATCCATGGTCACTACCATCACGGAGAGTTTTTTTGCCAAACATTTTAAGAACTGGGGACCAGAGAAACTGAAAGCATGCCATTGGCTGCGGTTACGGGCTGCTAATGGGCTAGATATTCCCTATGTTGGCTACCTGGAGCTTGATTGCCAAGTGTTAGGGAGGCAAATACTGAAACGTGGTGTGTTAGTTGTTAGAGATCCTTTGGAGCTCAGCCCCAACTCAGAAATATGTGGAGTACTCGGCATGAATGTGATCCATGAGTGTTATAGGGAGCTGTTTTCGGAACATGGCTCTGCTCTTTTTGACCCTCCTTTAGTGCAGGAGGATCCTTGGCAGCAGGCGTTGCAGCGTTGCCATACAGCGCAGCTACAGCCCGAAGCACAGGTTAGTGGCCCAGTGAGGGTTAAGGGTAGAAGAAAAATTTGCATCCCCGCAGGCACAATGAAGTTTGTACCAGCTACATGTCGGAAAGCCCCTTCAGCACACACTGGAACAGCGCTTTTTGAACCATTAGATGCCGGTTTGCCTCATGGTCTCCTTTCTTCTCCAGCTTTGGTCCAAGTGGTCAGTGGCACTGCATTTATCCCAGTTACCAATGTGGGATTAACTGAGGCCATTTTGCCATCTCGCAGTCAGCTTGGCACCTTGTGCCAAGTTGAAATTGTCAGCCAATCGGATGTCTCGACCAGGCTGTTGGAAGATTTGGGAGAGGAAAAATGTGTTACCATGGCAACTCAGAGTGTGGAACCCAACCCTCTGAAAACTGCAATTGATGCAATTGATCTCTCAGCCCTCACTGTACAGGATCAGGACAGGGTAAGAGCCCTTCTGCGTGACTACCAATCTGTTTTTTCGTCTCATGATGGTGATTTAGGGTGTACCAATTTAATGGCTCATGAGATCCCACTTTTAGATGAGACTCCGGTCCGCCAGCGGTATCGACGAATTCCACCTTCAGAGTATGAGAGCGTTAAGGCCCATATTCAACACTTGTTGGAGAGTCAGGTGATCAGAGAAAGTTGTAGCCCTTTTGCATCCCCAATCGTGGTAGTACGAAAGAAGGACTCCAGTAT
>NW_024588946.1:0-1206 GCF_018398535.1 Haplochromis burtoni
AGAGGAGGGGGGGGTGGAAGTAAATTTTTATTAGCATTTATGTCCCACCGCTCTAAGCGTGGTGCCCAAGGTGCCACATCCTTGTGTTGCATTTTAATAATGGGGGCACGCTGTGTTTTTTGTGGTTTAACCGGAAGAGGAGGGGGGGTGGAAGTAAATTTCTATTCGTATTTTTATTCGCCTCACCCCACTCCCGACTTACCCTTCGTTCGTCCAGCACTCTCTCCGTCTTTGGTCGGATTGTGTGCTCCCAGCCACTCCCGTGGAGTGACGGGAGCGTTGCAAACCTGACGCAGTTTTTCCTCTTTTTTTGTGGCTTCTTTTTCAGCCCGCAACTCTTCAGTTGTGCGAACCTTTGCACGGGAAACGTGATCGTTAGCTCTAGCATAAACTGTCATGTCCGTGTGCAGGCAGGAAGGAAGAGAGGACCCAAAACGCAGGACTCACGGAGGCGGAAGTAACTCAAAGGAAACAGCTTTATTGCTGGTATGGAACTGAACAGGAAAAACACTAACAAAACTGGGTCAACAGAAAAACTAGACAGGTTGGCAGGCTGGCAAATGGAACACACAGAGGAATCGAGGATGAACAGACGTTAACGACGCGACACCGAGTAGGGGAAGACACAGACACTAAATACAAGAGGTGAACAGAACGAAGAGGAAACAGCTGGGAGACACGGCTGGCACTGATTACACTGACGAGACAGGGAGAGCACAAAGCTGAACGCACTGACAAAGGACACAGACCTACAAAATAAAACAGGAAACTGACATAGAGGACCAGACAAGACATTGAACTAAGCGGACAGATTCACAAACAGATGGGGTGACACCATAGACAGACAGATAGAACAGAGAAGTGGGAGCAGGCAGGCAAAGACCAGAAACCTAACAAATGGCAAAATCGTAACAGAATACACATTCTGAATGAACAAAAGCATAAGGAAACACAAAACACCGAGTCCTCAGACTCAGGACCATGACATAAACGTGAGACATATTTAATAAAGGTTGACTTTCAGCAGTATTTTAGACTCAGCGATACTTTAGACGGACCTTGCAAAGAAAGGTGGCTATATTGGTCGCTGATTTGTTTTTGTTTTGTTTTTGAATGTCATAAATGTATATTTGTGAATGTGGAGATGTTATATTGGTTTCACAGGTAAAAATAAATAATTGAAATGGGTATATATTTGTTTTTTGT
>NW_024588947.1:0-1205 GCF_018398535.1 Haplochromis burtoni
ATATTGAGTGTCTGGCTTTTTTCGCTCTACTGAATCACTTTCAAGAGTACCTTGAAGCAGTGCCCATTAAGCTGTTGGAGAAAGATTCACAGTTTTTGCTCAGAGCAACGAGCATGCATGTGAAGTAGTTCAAATGACTAGTACTGGCACTGCTACTGAACTCAGAGTTAAAAACCGTGAATGAGTATAATGCCCTCAATATGTAAAAATACTGGTTCTTTTAACTGTGATCTGTCCATTTACACCCTTTTAAACTGGTTACACTAAATATTTTATCCTTGAAAGTGGCTGAGCATGAAAATAAAACCCTTTTGCTGGTAAAAAAAGAAAAAAATTGACTACCGCCGTCCTTGTCTGTGTTCCAGCACTGCTCTTTGCTTCACCTGTGCGTGGTACAGCAGCATCGTGACAGGCGGGTTGCTTCACCTGCTGGCAATACAGCTCATCAACGTCAGCTACAACGTGACCGAGCGCGAAGCCCGAATCGCCCTGCGAGAGAAAACCGCTCGCAGCGCCTGCTGGGGACTCGTTGTGAACACTGGCGCCTATTCCCGAGGTTTCCGTGGCAACTGGTCTGAGTTCATGAGCATGGGAGACAAAGTGATTCCCCCCTCTCCCACTGACTTGGTGTGAGAGACTTGTGATGCAATGCTGTTTAAAGTTTGGGAATTGTGGCTGCTGGTGTGTTAGTGTCCACTGGATGGCAGCATGACTCCTTTTAACTGATTGGACGTGCTGCTGGCAGCAAACCTCAGAGCTGCTACGTTTTTAACGTGCAACATATGGAGTTGCACTGACTTTGACACTTAGCAATAACAACTACTCATGCCCATAAGATGCACATACTGCCATAAATGTGAAGGACATGCAGGATCTCCTCTATGCAGCTGGTCATATACGTCACCTCTGCCAAACAAATAGTACTAGTCCTTCACGCTGGATTTCAGTACAATTACTCACGCAGGAATTAATTAATGCAGAGCTCTGTGAAGGTTCCACCACAGCATTTCAGTCAGTTTGAGGTCTGGGTCATTGCAACACCTTTATTCTTTTATTTTTCAACTATTCTCTTGTAGATTTGTTGCAGTGTTTTGGATCATCATCCTGTTGCATGACCCAGTTTAAAACCAAGCTTTAGCTGCCAGAAAGATGGCTTCACATTTGTCTCTAGAATACTTTGGTACACAGAGGGCTTCACGGTCAAA
>NW_024588948.1:0-1205 GCF_018398535.1 Haplochromis burtoni
GTGATAGGTCTCCAATTTTCTATAACAAGAAGATCTTTATCAGGTTTAGGAATTAAAGTTATAATACCCTGTTTCATGCTGTCTTTATCCATCTTCGAAGGGCGTTTTCTGCCGAGTGACGTACAAAGCGGCGTTCAAAGACAGATAAAAACAGCGTTTTCCGCTACTCTGATGGGGCGTTCAAGGCGCCAGTCTGTGGCGTAAAAAACGGCGTTCTGTCGGGACAAACGCCGTTTTTTTACGGCGTTTTGAATTAAACGGCGTTCTTTACGCAATTTTTTTAAAAGTGTCGATTTTGGGCCCTAATGGCTTGTCACACTTCCCGCTGTAAACACCACTGTTTTGTTCAGAAAGAAACATCGCATGTATTTTTTTTATCATAACTCTGGTTTTATGTGGCCCATCGACGCAATTTAAAAAACTGGTATATAGTTTGAAGTCCGCACTCCCGACTCAAGTTGAAATGGAGATTCTGAGTCGCTGCATCTTTTAGCTGTGTCGTCTTAAACTGGTCATGTGATTTTGATGCGCCGGGGCGTCCGTCGACCCCAGGGTTAAAAACTAATAACTTAAAAAAATATAACACTGTTAATGCTTAGTTTCACTTTCACTTCGCCACGAACTCCAAACAGAGTTTATCTGAACATCAGAATCCTCCTTTCTCCTTTAGCTCTCTGTCTCTCCAGCCTCTCTCTCCTACCTGCTACAATCACTATGACATCACGCGCGGATTCTCACCTTTTGGTCTGCAGAAGCTGAGAGTGTGAGCAGCTCCGACGAGTCACTCTTCAAAATGCTGTTGCATTTACTCACTAAGTCCCACCATGAATTTTATGTCAGAAATCACGTGGTCTCCAGTTATCGCTTTTTTTTGTTTCTTTGTTTTAATGTGGACCAATCAGAGTCACAAAAATAAACGCGCGCACTCCTGAAGAAGAAACATGATAGGTTAGTTCATCTGCTCGCAAACAGCAGGGACTCTGACATCAGAGCATAGCCTTAATCTGATGTTAAGTTTGATTTCAGTGAAAGTGTCAGGGTAAAGAAGTGAACCTGCACATTAAATGCCTCAGATATCTTAATAGAAGAAAAAGAAGGTGCAACTTCAACAGTCAAAGGAGCTTGCAAAGAAAAGCGTCTGGACTTCTTTAAGTTGCTTGAAGACGTTTCACCTCTCATCCGAGAAGCTTCTTCAGTTCTAAGGT
>NW_024588949.1:0-1205 GCF_018398535.1 Haplochromis burtoni
CCAGGAGCCTGCATACACACCCTCATGGCCTGGAAAGCAAAATCTGGAAGTGAAACTTCATACCTGTAAACAATCGTATCATGAGACCAATAAGCATTCAACATCAGCAAAACAAGTGTCATGTGCAGGTTTTCTCAAATCAGTAAACTACAACAATTACCATAATTTGCCTCAGACATGGAAAATCCCATGTACTCAGTCAACATTAATGTAATCGGTGACTGCTCTTAAGCAAAGTCACTCCACTCATATATTACTATGGGCTCAAAGTGGCCAGCTAAGAGCCCATATTCAACTTTTCCATAAACACTGCATCTCCTATCTGTTTTTCTCATGTCACTTGTCCGCTTCTGCCGAATCCTCTACACGCAGTCATAGAAAAACAGACATTAGCAACACACATTGACCGTGGTCAGACGCAGGTCAGACACAGGTCAACAGGTTCCAGAGGTGCCATAAAAAAGACCATAAAATCAACCATCCATTGCTGTGGAAAGAATGTTATTCATATCATCAAAGTAACCGTCACATTTTCCCAAAAACACAGTGTAACAGCATCACCACTCATAACCTGTAAACACAGTTTCTTCACACACAAATAAACCCAGAAATCCTGTAGTAGGAAAAAACATCAACCAGTTGTCCTGGTATAAATCGCATCATCAATTCACATGAAGAACTGGCATGCTGGTAAATGCACCGACACAGAAGGTGGCACTTAAAAGGTTAAATGATTTCGCAACCTCGAATGTTGCTGTCATCTTTCTGCTCCTGTAAGAGGAAACACACATAGATTCATCTGCACCTTTGGCAAGTGGGGGTTAACTTCACACAGTCGTGTTACATCAGTAAAGTCTTGTCAACTTTTGTCAGCTTTTGTCAGCTTTTTCTCTTTCACTCACTCATTCATACATTCATTCTTTCTTTCTTTGCTGATAGTGGAGCCGATTGTCGCATTTAGTTTCCACTCTCAGCAAAATGACGTCATTTCAAAAAGAAAAAGAACTTTAGATCGGATTACATCGCTGAATCCTTTTTGGACAGGAACTTGTCCCAAATAAGTGGCTTTCTCCAGAGCCCACTTCAATGTTGAGAAACCCACCCGCAACGGCCCTCTTGACAGGTCGTATAGCACTTTCAATTCCCGACGTGCAGATCTGCTTAAAGAAAAGAAATAGACAAACAAAATCAGTGCCTGTTCAAAA
>NW_024588950.1:0-1205 GCF_018398535.1 Haplochromis burtoni
AAAAAAAGGCACAAAAAGAGGAAAAGCATCAATCGTGTGATAGAATATGAAAAATACTTTGTGTGGGATATTTTAATATGGTTTAAAGAAATGTAACTTTATTTTCTGGCATTGCAGGTTTCCTTCAGGTAAAATCTGAGGTTAAAGGTCAAATAGAGATTGTTATGGTTTCTAAATTTATGGTTTAAAGACATCCAACACACAATATGGCACAACGCTGCTGCCCTTAACAAGCGAAAAAGAGACGAGAGCCCAGCTAAAAGAAACAGAGGAGGAAGAGCATGAACCAAACACATGATAGGCTGTCTGATTCAGGCTTGTCCCTGAAACTAGTTCTGGTAAACTACGTTAAAACCAAAACAGAAGTGCCGCTAAATCCCAACTCAACCTAAATGAAGCTTTAAATGCAACAGAAATATAAAATAGGTACGCAGGTGCAGATCGGGAGAAATAGACCCTGACACCAGCTGTTAAACACCAAGCTCCGCCTTCTCTGATTTGTTCAGCAGTGAGAACAAATCAGAGAAGTGAGAAAGCAGGTTAAAGATGCTAACATAAAAACACACATAATATAACATAAATGATGACTGGACCCACACACTGAGGTCACGTATAACAGAGATAATATAACATTTGAACTCTGACAATTACATTTGATAGTTGATGCAGTTTCAGTTCATAGCAGCCCAGTTTCATCAAAATTAGAATAGTTCATGAAGACTGGTCAGCTGAAATCATCACTTGCCTCATGTTCACCAGAATTCAGGGATCAGAATGGGTTTTATTCATAACTGCTTTCAATTAAAAGCTTTTTGTCTTAGAACTGACCAAGTTTCATATAATGAAAACCAGAGCAAACAAACCATTTTAACCTTCAACGACTCGCCTCCTTTTTTGTTTTTTGCTATAAACCACTAAATCGCACCATCCACCAGCACTTACCCTACTTAGTAACTCACCCCAGCACCTGATCCAGCACAAAACACAGTTTTTAGTAAAGAGAAAATAAGTCATCCTAATCTTAAAAGCTGAGAAGATTTATATCTAAAACTATTGAATTGTTTCAGTTGTAATCCGGGATAATATTAGTCAATTATTTTATTTAGTCTATATTGACTCTGAGCTAAATCTGTGACTGCCCAGACCATCATTACAAATTAAGTTGTTGTTTTTTAACGGTTTAAAAGGCCTGGTGTAATTATGAG
>NW_024588951.1:0-1205 GCF_018398535.1 Haplochromis burtoni
TTATTTGATTGCATGTAAATGGAAAAGATTCTGTAAAATTTTGACACCCTGGTTTATTCAGTTGTGGACACTGCTTATGTTTGATGAATTTCAATTCACTTGATGCTTTATTTTGGCATTCTACTTTGCCAAATTATATACTTTTAAAAAATAGATGTTATTTTAAACAGAGACTACCTCTGTCTCTCTCTCTTTCTCTCTCTCAGGAAGACCAGAACCTGTCAGTGAATTCACTATGGAATTTTTAACTTCTTAGTGATAAATACAGGACTCAACACTAATGATGAAGAAAATATTTTTAAAATATTTAAATGTTTAACTGTCATTCTTAATCCTTACAGTGATTAATGTCCTGTTGATCTTAGTTACAGTAGATCAATTCAGTGACTCTCAAACACATATTAAGTAGTTAAAAATGTATATTAATGTATTTCTAACAAAACTATAATAGGCTAAATATTATCTCATGACAACTTGAAAGAGCTACAAAACAAAGCTAAAGCTAATGATCCCCACTGTTTCCAGGTCTGATGAAGGAGACTGCACCGTAAAAGATAGCTGAGGGTACCACAGAGTCATAGAAGGTCTTCAGGATTGGGCCCTTCACTCAAAAAGACCTGAGTCTCCGCAGCAGGTACAGCCTGCTCTGCCCTTTTCTGTAGAGGGCAACTGAATTGTGAGTCCAGTCCAGTTTATTCTTCAGGTAAACACCAAGGTACCTATAGCTATCAACAGCCTAAATGTCCATACCTTGGATGTTTAGTATTTGCACTGGAGGATGTTTGTGCCTGTGGAAGTCTACCACCAGCTTCTTGGTTTTTCTAGTGTTGATCTGGAGGTAGTTCTGCTGGCACCAGTCCACAAAGTCTTGGGTCAGTTCTCTGTGCTTCCTGTCGTCCCCATCAGTAATGAGGCCGAGTTTTGCAGAGTCATCAGAGAGCTTCTGCAAGGTGGAGTTGTGGGAGAAGTCTGCAGTGTAGATGATGAAGAGGAACCAGCTCACCAGGGCCTGAAGCTGTCCCAGGACCAGCTGCTCCAGGCTCTTCATCAGGTGGATATGTCAGAGCCACCAGCCTGCAGCTGTTGAGGTCCTTGGGAGGTGCAGTCTTTGTCACTTGTACAGCGCAAGAGATTTTCCAGAGCTGTGGAGCTCAGCCTCAGGCTCAGGTTGAAGATGTGCTCCATCACCCCACACAGTTGATCTG
>NW_024588952.1:0-1205 GCF_018398535.1 Haplochromis burtoni
TTTTTTTCATGGGAAGTCATCAGGTGCTACAACTACATTATTTGGACCATCGTCTGTCTGATAAGGAAAGCACATCAGCATCAGGGCTACCATGACATGTGCCTTTTTTTTCTTTTTTTTTACAAGAAAGCAGTTAATTAATGACTAATGTTTCATTTAGTATTATCCTACTTATTTTGTATTTGTTGTATTTTTTGTATTTTTCTTCTGCTATCTGTGCCTGAGCTGAGGTAATGCCATCTGCCTGTACAGCTCCTCCATCTAATGCACTGTAAACTCTGCAGTAGTTACACCTTTTTGTACACACTCTTTTCTACTCAGTAATGTTGCTGTCAATTTTCTTGATATTTATTTATAATCATCTCTGTCAATCCTTGATAGTTATTATTGAGTGATTTGTATATATTAGCTATTTCTTAAATCTGTAGCATATTGTATTGTTAAATAGTCTAGTCTGTTTCTGTTACTGTTACTGTACTGGATCGACTGTAACCCACATAATTTCCTTAGGGATTAATATAGTATGCTGATTCTGATTATGAAATTCCACAGGTGGTGAAGCCTTTTATTAACCACATCTTTGAAGATGGGGGGGAAGAGACAAGGGGCAATCACTGTGAGAGGAGATTAAAGGGGGTCAAAGGTTTAAAAAACAGCTGTGGAATACTTTTGTTCTGACTGTATTTAAACCAGGGCTGAGCCAGGCTGGTTACAGAGACTGCTGTCAGTGCCCCGCTGAATGTCTCTCTCCCTGAAGTATGCTCAAGATTTAAAGGTGTTAACTGCTGCTCATTGTGTCTGTAGACTTTGTTAATTACATTTCCATAACTCCTGAAGGTTTTTAATTAAATGGGCTACATAGACAAGCTAGACAAAAACACCACTGTGCATTGTAGGAATGTTAATGTTTGACTTATTTCAGTTTTTGTTCCTGAGCAAATCAAAGTTGATTCTGTTCATCTGGATGTAGCGTTTTTCAGTGAGAGAAATGTTTCGTCACTCATCCAAGTGACAATGTTAGCACTAGTGGCTAACATTGGGCTGTAAGGTGAGTTTCTTGATCATTAATATGCAAATTGTCATGGCCATTGATCAACAACCACTGATCAACGATCAATGGACAGGGGGGAACACTGAGTGGGGAGTCAAGGGGGTCATCAACGTGAAATGTGAAAGACCATCTCTGAATCGAGGAGAAGCATTTC
>NW_024588953.1:0-1204 GCF_018398535.1 Haplochromis burtoni
ACACACACACACACACACACACACACACACAGACACACAATGAGTGACAGACGTAACTCAGCCACGCCTGCTTCCAGTCACTGATCAGCTGATTAGACAGAATGTGAATTAAACAGGAATCTATCCTGAGGTCACTTCCTGTAGTGTAACCACACAGAGCAGGAACAGCGGCCTGTGTGGGGACTATTTTCAGCGGTGGATGAACCTGGCCGTGCTGCTGCAGGTTTGGCCAGAGGGGCCGATGGCACGATATGGCAGCCTCGCTTCTGTCAGTCTGCCCCAGGGCAGCTGTAGCTACAACTGTAGCTTGCCTTCACCAGTGTATGAATGTGAGAGTGACTGAATAGTGGCATTGTAAAGCGCTTTGGGTGCCTTGAAAAGCGCTATATAAATCCAATCCATTATTATTAAGACTCACGGTGAAGCTGTTGTTGACGTTTTTGGTGCTGGACTCGGCCACGCTGGCGTCCGTCAGGTCGACTTCGTCAAAGATGATGGACTGCAGACACACAGAAAAGGTTATGCTCACGCGTGCGTCCTCAGAACACAGCCCAGCAACTGAGCGGCAGGGTGGTCACCTTGGCGGTCTGAGCGTAGTACAGTGTCCTCCCTCTCAGCTTGAAGTATCGCCGCTTCCAGCGCTGGAACGAGCTCGTCTGTTTCAGCAGGTTCCCCTCCTTCAGCACAGTCTGAAACACACACACACACACCTGTGAGCACAGATTTCTTCTTTCTCAAGCTGAAAGTGTGTAAATCTTGTGTAAAGATGGAGGCTGTCCGCTGCACAGTTTTAAATAAAGTTGGAAGTGTTTGAATGTTTCTGGCGGCTGAGGCGTGGGACAGCAGGAAACAGTGGAGTGGAGCTTCCTGTCAGAGTCCCACATGACTCAATCTCAATGTTTGTCCCATACTCTAAATAGAACCCATGTTCGTCCTGTTCTTCCATTTGCTGCTGCGGGAAATTCCAGACTTCACTGCATGAGCAGGCATTAAACCTGTGATTTATCTCCTCGTTCCCGTGCTTTTATTTTGAAAAGTTAAAAAACTCAGTCTTTTATGTCTGTCAGAATTATTATTGACATTATTCTAATTTTCTCTCATTTTCAGTGTTTGAAGAGATTTGTGTCGTGTCCAAATTCCTGGGCTGCTTCCTCCTGAGGCCGCATTTGTAGACCGATTACGTCACAGCGACGCGCCGAAGGCT
>NW_024588954.1:0-1204 GCF_018398535.1 Haplochromis burtoni
GATAAATGATCAGAATTATAATATTTCTGACTGTCTGAGGCAAAAATTAGTCTAATCGAATCGGGACCTCGTGAATTGGAATCGAATGGATTATAGAAATCAGTGATGATACCCAGCCCTAGTGAGCAGCCTAGGCCTGACAGAAGTGGATGTAGCTGTGGGTAATGAGAAAAGATGAAAAGAACTATTGATACATTTTTTATTAAGGCCTGATCCATGTGAAATTCATAGCCAGTGCTCTGACACAGAGCCATCAACCTCTGAACGTTGAAAAATGTATCCAGAAAACACATTGTTTTTTTATTTTTATTATTTATCACATATGTCGTGATAAATGCACGTCCCAAGTGTCCCCTCTCCCCACTGCCTTTCAGCGGCAGCCAGCAGCAAACAGGTCATCAGAGGAGGCCGAGATGATTAAGTTTAATGTTGTCTACAATATTGCCAAAGAGTGCCAAAGCACTTTAAGCACAAGCACAAGATTGTTAGTTAATCATTTACAAATCAATATTGTCAGTATGGACATCAATTTCCCCCCCAAAAAAAAAAAATGCACATGTAAAACTGCGGTGTTAAGTGATGCAGTTGAAAAATGTGGGTGCGCCTAACTTTTGTGCTGGCACCAGTGCAACCGTGGAAACAAGTTAGTGTGGAGCCCTGGTTGGTGTCATGTATTTGGATTTATCAGTCCATTTAAATAATTTTAAAGTATCTTCAGGTGTTTAAAGGCTGTTCAAATTCACTTTTTCTGTGTATTTGATCCAAAGGAAGAATCTAAAAGACTAAAGAACATGAAGTTAAAAGACAACATTAGTTTGTGTGGAAGCCGGGTTACGATTTATGGGTTGAATAACCAGAAAATCTGAAGTTTAAATCAGTTTGCTTCCATCAAACTTAATAGAGACATTAAGAGCAATCCCTGCTTCCAAAAGTGAGTTAGATTGATATTTTACTGATCCAGAGCACAATGAAATAGAAATAAAGAGCAGGAGCTGCTGATAAAGCAATAAAAAGTATTAGTGTGCAAAAACATTGCTCTACAGTGACGTGAAATACAGTCACAGTAAAGTCAACAAAGTTTGATTCATCCGTGTTTTGACAGACAACGCAAAAGACTGTTGACAATCAGACACTAACCTAATCATGTGGTTAGACCAGAGTTAGGAAGTCCTCTAGGAAAGTTGGAAAAACAGGATTTGTCTTG
>NW_024588955.1:0-1204 GCF_018398535.1 Haplochromis burtoni
AGCCTTCGGCGCGTCGCTGTGACGTAATCGGTCTACAAATGCGGCCTCAGGAGGAAGCAGCCCAGGAATTTGGACACGACACAAATCTCTTCAAACACTGAAAATGAGAGAAAATTAGAATAATGTCAATAATAATTCTGACAGACATAAAAGACTGAGTTTTTTAACTTTTCAAAATAAAAGCACGGGAACGAGGAGATAAATCACAGGTTTAATGCCTGCTCATGCAGTGAAGTCTGGAATTTCCCGCAGCAGCAAATGGAAGAACAGGACGAACATGGGTTCTATTTAGAGTATGGGACAAACATTGAGATTGAGTCATGTGGGACTCTGACAGGAAGCTCCACTCCACTGTTTCCTGCTGTCCCACGCCTCAGCCGCCAGAAACATTCAAACACTTCCAACTTTATTTAAAACTGTGCAGCGGACAGCCTCCATCTTTACACAAGATTTACACACTTTCAGCTTGAGAAAGAAGAAATCTGTGCTCACAGGTGTGTGTGTGTGTGTTTCAGACTGTGCTGAAGGAGGGGAACCTGCTGAAACAGACGAGCTCGTTCCAGCGCTGGAAGCGGCGATACTTCAAGCTGAGAGGGAGGACACTGTACTACGCTCAGACCGCCAAGGTGACCACCCTGCCGCTCAGTTGCTGGGCTGTGTTCTGAGGACGCACGCGTGAGCATAACCTTTTCTGTGTGTCTGCAGTCCATCATCTTTGACGAAGTCGACCTGACGGACGCCAGCGTGGCCGAGTCCAGCACCAAAAACGTCAACAACAGCTTCACCGTGAGTCTTAATAATAATGGATTGGATTTATATAGCGCTTTTCAAGGCACCCAAAGCGCTTTACAATGCCACTATTCAGTCACTCTCACATTCATACACTGGTGAAGGCAAGCTACAGTTGTAGCTACAGCTGCCCTGGGGCAGACTGACAGAAGCGAGGCTGCCATATCGTGCCATCGGCCCCTCTGGCCAAACCTGCAGCAGCACGGCCAGGTTCATCCACCGCTGAAAATAGTCCCCACACAGGCCGCTGTTCCTGCTCTGTGTGGTTACACTACAGGAAGTGACCTCAGGATAGATTCCTGTTTAATTCACATTCTGTCTAATCAGCTGATCAGTGACTGGAAGCAGGCGTGGCTGAGTTACGTCTGTCACTCATTGTGTGTCTGTGTGTGTGTGTGTGTGTGTGTGTGTGTGT
>NW_024588956.1:0-1204 GCF_018398535.1 Haplochromis burtoni
GAGGACAAGAGGAAGACCTCAGAGGAGATTGATGGATGGTAGTGAAGGAGGGCATAAGGATGGATGGTGTGGCAGAAACTACAAGCTGTATCATTTGTGTCCACAGATGTTCAGTTGTTACATTTTTCTTGGCAGGCTGTGCTGTTAGCTGACATCCTACCAACACTCTTCATCAAACTGTTCGCTCCCTTTGTGATCCACAAAATGCCTTATGGGTAATTATTACTTTGATTGCTGTTCTTTGTTTCCACTTGCTGTGTTTTTACAGTAACTAACAATCATCACTCACATTATTGGTACGATCTGATTTCACTGCACTGATAATAAACAAATAGTTGTTTCTTTGACAAACTTGCAAATGACAAAAACTGTGACGTCCTTCCTGTTTTACAGTAGTGTGTTTGTATCAGGTGTCAGGATTTTAGCCCCACTGGCAACATGAGGTTTGAGTTTGGTTTAAAAAAAGAGAAAGAAGAAGAAAACAACAAGAACTTTGTTTTATTTGCATATTATTCCCACTCAATCCCACCTTTGGCACTCTTTTTGTGCTGCTGCTAAGCTGCTGTGATGTCTTTTGGCAATAATGATCTCCATTTGTTTTCGTCTGGCTTTAATGTTTTCATGTATATAAGATGTTAAATTTATGAATGAGAGCTTAGCAGTGACCAAACATATGAAATTGGAGCAATAAAAAACCTACTTGGTTAATGGCTGTGCCTGGTTTCAGTGGCCCCGGCTGACTAATCAGAGCTGAAAAAGAAAAGAAAAATTGGACTTTATATGTTTTGTGTGTGATATAGTCAGGAAGTCAGTTGTTAACAGACCGAGTTCTTCTTGCTGTCTGCATAAAAACATCGCTGTCATGGTGCTTTCCAGCTTTCCTGGTTAATTCCTGTTCTTTTATCCCAGCATTCGAGTGTGGTTCTGTGCCATCATGGCAGCAACGAGTTTCCTCCTGGTGTCCTTCTCCTCAGCTGTGTGGATGAGTATTCTCGGTAAAGCAACCTGTTAATAATTCAGATCAGATCTTTTATCATTAAGGGTGTCTGATATGGCTCTGATGAGCTTTTAGAAGGTGGATTAGATAAAACTTTGAGTTTAATTTCTTCTTATCTACTGTGAGCATCTGTGGTTGTTCCACAGAAGCTTGATAGAGCTTTACTGCTGCTATAAATAATAATTTATCGTACCAGTTCACGCTTCT
>NW_024588957.1:0-1204 GCF_018398535.1 Haplochromis burtoni
CTTGAAGGTGTTCCAGAAGGCTCATCTGCTTTTGACTTTCAGACTTATTTTTTTCATACTTCTTTTTCATGTCTTCTGATGTCTGCCAGACTTTCCTTGTTTTCTGCACATATTTCCAATCTCCCTTCACATGATCTGATGCACGACACTTCCCGGTGCAAGAAGTGCATTTGCCTCCGCTCATGACATAACAGTGTCCAGGATACCAGGCCCATGTGCAATCCAAGTGACAGTTCTCCTGACAGTTTGTACAGCAGAGGGTACCATTAAAAAACACCCCACCCCACCACCCAGTTTTTATATATTCTTTCTCTTTGTAAAACTGCAGAACTTCGACAGAGAAATTTTCATTGTTTTGCATCTCTTCTTTATGTTTCGCTAACTCTTCTTGTCTCTGTCTGGCTTCGGTTTGCTTGAGTTCAACTTCATTTATTCTCTCTTTCAAGTTTTCTATACAGGCGTTCAGTTTTATGCGGTCACATAACACTTTAGTTGTTACCAACAACTTTTCAGGTGCAGTTTTTCCTAGAAAAGCTGTGAGCTCATCCATTCCTCTCTCTGTTATTCTCCATGCTGTCTCCAAACAAGATTCATTTTTTTCTGTTCTCTCTTTGCTCTGTTGGTTATTAAAGAGGAAGTGAACAGGCTCATTATTTCCATTTCTTGGACATTCAATTTTTGCAATTTCGAGAGCTTCGAGAGCATTTTCAGGTGTTACTCCATCTGAGTGTGTGATGAGAGCAACAATGCTTTTCTCCAGATCTTTTCCAAACAAAGACACCACTGAATCAAAGATGTACCTCTGTCGGTCACTCAGTCGATTCTCACTTGCCTTCATCACCAGACCCACTGCATGAATTTTGTTAACTCCATCCTCTGATTGAAACAAGTCTAATAGTCTTTGACTGATGCTTTCATCCCTTTTAGTATTTGTGGTGTCTCCAAATCCAGGAGTATCAATGATGGTCAGAGAGTAGGTCAGAGAGTAGGGCAGAGATTTATTTTCAAAACCAAAGATGTCATACACGATCACATCTGATGTCTGACTTTCTGTCTGACTTCTCTTCTCCTCATCTATAATCTGAAACCAGACTCCATCCTCAAACTGAACCCCCATAGTGAAGTTGACTAGAGCGTTGATCAAAGTAGATTTTCCTGCTCCCGTTTCACCCACAAGTAAGATGGTTTTATTTGGCTTGTTTGG
>NW_024588958.1:0-1204 GCF_018398535.1 Haplochromis burtoni
TCCACACCCACCGCCGCGCTATGAATTGTGGGATATATGGGACCACGAAGCGTGCACCGGACCACGCTTGATATTTGGGGAAATCAACGGCGCATTTGAAGTACACTTTGAATTGGGACAGCCGTAGTCACGTGGCGGTGACGTAACCGCACTTGAAATGCATACTTCAAGCGTGCAGACTCTGAATTGGGACACAGCTAGTGCGGGAGCAGCGGCTTCGCTCATGCGCAATTCATTTGCCTTTTGGACGCACAGGTGTGAACGTCTCATGCCCGGATAGCAGCTGGGGAGGACTGTCCTCCGCCTCGGAGCGCTTTGGCATGGGTGAGGTGCCCACCGCAGCACCGCTGCTTGTTGAGAGTAAGAGCGATACGCGTTTTCACGTCAAAAAGTCGTCATAAATAAGTCTCCAATAATACCAGAAAAAGTCGCCAGATTTGTCGCTAGTCGCTTTTTAGAAAAAAAGTCGCTAAGGGGGTCTGAAAACTCGCTAAATATAGCGACAAAGTCGCTAAGTTGACAACACGGCCACAAGCACTGCTAGGAGGAGGAGGAGACTGCACTCGTGCACCCACCACAGTGGGGTTGAACCAAGGGCGTAGATTTGGCATGGACGGAAGGGACGTGTCCCCACCAATATCCAGCGATTATTGAATTGTCCCCACCAATAATTTGATCTCTTCGAGTATGTTAGGTGACGGCTGTGTGCGGACAGGAATAGGACCCAAGGTGCAGACTCCGGAGAAAGAACTTAAACCAAAACAGCTTTAATGCTGAACGCAAACATCACATAACTAGAAAAACTCAAAATAAACTAACACCGGTGGACTGGCAAAACACACAGCAAAATAAACGGTAGATCGCGACACTGACATAGAGAAACACAGGGCTTAAGTACACAGAGGGAGCAATCAGGGAATGGGTAACAGGAGGGAAACACAGCTGGGGCAAATCAGAACTGATGAGACAAAAGGAAGCGTAAACTGAACACACTGAGATAAGACAGAGACCTTCAAAGTAAAACAGGAAACACATAACACAGACTCACATGCAGGCACTACAGAGGGAACAGAGACGTGGGACCAGGGCACACACAAACACTGACTGAACACGGGGATATAGAAACTAAGGATACACAGAGACGCAAACTAGACAAGGGGATACAGGTGATAGGGGAGACAGAGCAACTAAAGAAGACAGAGAC
>NW_024588959.1:0-1203 GCF_018398535.1 Haplochromis burtoni
ACTGTATGATGCACTCACAATATTTAAAGTCTAAATTTGCAGGTATAGAGTCTTGGTTGGGATGTATGCTGGATTGCCTCCAATTTGGTGCATTTTGAGATTTGGGAAAGCGGGCAAAATCACTGTGAACCAAATAATTAGGTTTTGTTTTGTTTTTTGTTTTTTACAGATTTCTGTAGACACTTAATATTGTATCGCTCTCATGGCCTCCTCTGTATGTATTTACAGTAATTTGATCCCTTCACAAGATCTGGTAGCACTGATTTCCAGTCCAGTTCTTGTGTGATTTGGCATACCTCAACTTTTTCTCCCTGTTTTCCTTCCTTAAGATTGGTTTCTTGACAGCCATCCTTCCACTGACACAGTTTCTGATGAGGCTTCAGGGAAACGTAGATGGATAATCTGAGGGGCCAGATGTCAAAATGACAGATGGGATTCAGAAGTTGAGCAATCTAGGTAGAGTCATGCGTATTGAATACCCACTGTCAACCCCAATGAAAAAAAGTCCCTGAAACATAATAAAGATTCAATCTATATGTATTTTTATAGGCTGTGGGGGTTTTTTTTCTTTTGTTTTCTTTTAGGGTTATTTGAGACAGCGTTGGGAAGAGAAACCATGACTGGTGTTTTGGGTTTTCCCGTATTTAACTGAGCTATAAGCCCTGTCCACATAAACCAATGAGCTAATCTGTTACTGATGGGCTTTCTTGGTTTTGGTTACATAAGTAACCCACTCAAGTATTGAACACCTTATTATAATTGGTAGTTTCTTCGATTGCTCAACTCAAAGTTGACGTGACTTTAATTTAGGATGCACACTCAGTTGACTGTTTATTTTGGGTAATTTCCAAAGTAAAAAAATACAAACTTTGGTCATAGCATGTTTCATAATGGAGGATTATTTGTCTTCTCGAACCACAATCACAAGTTGTCAAACTTGAGTGGGCGATTTCACAGTCTGCCCCTCTTTGTAGTACCAAATCACAACAACAGTTGTTTCAAGGCGCTTTACACTGTAAGGTAAAGACCCTACAACATTCAAATCCATTTGTTTGCATCTGAAATGCAACAGTGATGACGTTTGTCTTGAAGCCTCAGAACAAGACTCCAGAAAACAACAGCACTATTTCCACTCGATCCAACCACAACCCACCATAACTAGTCAACTCAAGACCAAATCCATGTCAAGGAAAGTCATTTAGG
>NW_024588960.1:0-1202 GCF_018398535.1 Haplochromis burtoni
TTGTGTTTGCAGAGGTCAGAGGTCACAGTCTCCAGTATCCAGCTGTGTGTCTATGAGGAGTGATGGGTCCATATTTCTACCTCCATATTTCAGTGATGAACCTGCACCAACACCAAACCTCAACCATGGACCTCAGCTGATAATGTAAGAGATCTGCTGCTGACTCATGTTGAGTTTTGCTTGAAGTTTTGTGAACACTTGACTTTTTTTATATTTCTGCATAAACAAACCTAAAGCACCGTCAGATTATCCTGTGTCCCTGTATGAGGAAGGACCTGGACGTCTAACTTTAGTTGTTGTCCTGGAGTTTTAATGTTAGAGAACTGATACCAGTGAGTTTATAGCCGTGGTTAAAATAAAAATACTTGAGGATTTTCTTTAGATTTAGATTTTTCTGAATAAATAGGACCTAAAAGATTTATTAGGCTTAACCAACAGTCCCTGCTGCATAGCTCGACTTATTAGCCAGCTAGCTAGTTGGCAAACATGGAGAAACATCAATGTCAGCTGACTCTAACTCCAAACCTACAAAACCAAGAAAATAACACACTGTGCAGAACTCCTGAGTTTTGAGTAATACGTTGTGTTTTGCTCCCAATGA
The DNA here is from genome assembly GCF_018398535.1 of Haplochromis burtoni. Classification (NCBI taxonomy): domain Eukaryota; kingdom Metazoa; phylum Chordata; class Actinopteri; order Cichliformes; family Cichlidae; genus Haplochromis; species Haplochromis burtoni. The sequence goes on from NW_024588960.1 coordinate 602, forward strand.
GCCAGGCTTTGTGGTCAGTTTAGACAATATTTCTCTGGGCTTTTCTTTGGATATTGGTTTGTCATGATGAGGTCATTCTAATATCTGGACTCTAAATTAGACTCTCTCCTGACAGATTTTATCATTGATTGTGACGAGAAACCCTTCTGTGTTTGCAGAGGTCAGAGGTCACAGTCTCCAGTATCCAGCTGTGTGTCTGTGAGGAGTGATGGGTCCATATTCCTACCTCCATATTTCAGTAATGAACCTGCACCAACACCAAACCTCCATCATGGACCTCAGCTGATAATGTAAGAGATCTGCTGCTGTGCTCTTTGGAAGTTTATGATTTTTTTACAAGTTTCTAAAGTGTCATCAGACTTTCACACAGATCCCAAAAGTAGACAGAACAAGAAAATAAGTAATCTAATTTTGTTGTTATTTGTTTATATACTGTATTTTCCGCACTATAAGGCACACTTAAAATCCTTTAATTTTCTCAAAAATCCACAGTGCTCCTTATGTATGAATTCTGCTTGTGCTTACTGACCTCGAACCGATTTTATGTGGAGCACAGCGCTCAACAATCTGTCAAAAATGTTTTAGTACGACTTTGGTAAGC
>NW_024588961.1:0-1202 GCF_018398535.1 Haplochromis burtoni
TGCTGGCTGATACCATCCACATTACACAAGGGCCTTTGCTACTCGTCATCCACATTACCCACGTACATGTGTTGCTGGCCGAAACCATCTACATTACAGCAGTGCCTGTGGTGTTGGCTGAGGCCATCCACATTACAACAGGGCTAGTGCTCCCTGTGAGGCCAACATCACGACAGCAGGGCCTGCGCTGCTGTCTGAGGCCATCTACATTTGACCAGAGCCTGCATTGCTGGCTGATGGAATCCACATTACAGCAGTGCCTGTGGTGTTGGCCAATACCATTAACATTCCACCAGGGCCAGTGTTGATTGCTGAGGCCATCCACATTACACAGGGGACATTGGTGCTGTCCATTACCATCCACATTTCACCAGGGCCAGTGTTGTTAGATGAGGTCATCTACATTACAACAGGAACTGTATTGCTGGCTTAGGCCATCCACATTGCACCAGGGCTAGTGCTCCCTGTGAGGCCAACATCACGACAGCAGGGCCTGCGCTGTCTGTTGCCACTGTTTTTGGCTGAGGCCATACACTTTACACCAGGGATTGTGCTACTGGCTGATGCCATCCACATTACACCAGGGCCTGTGGTTTTGGCTGAGGACATTCACATTACACCAGGGTGTGTGGTGCTGACCAATACCATCCACATTTCACCACGGTTTGTGTTGCTGTCTGATGCGATCCACAATACCCAAGGACCTGTGCTACTGGCTGAAGACATTCACATTACACCAGGGCCTGTGGTGCTGACCAATACCATCCACATTTCACCAGGGCCACTGTTGTTGGCTGAGGCCATACACATTACATCAGGGACATGGCTTCCTGTGAGGCCATCTTCACCACACCAGAGCCTGTACTGCTGGCTGATACCATCCTCATTTCACCAGAACCTGCGTTGCTGGCTCATGCCATCCACATTACATCAGGGTCTGTGCTGCTTGTTGATGCCATCCACATTACCCCCGGGCCTGTGGTAATGTCCAAAACCATCCACATTTCCTAAGGGCTTGCGTTGCTGGCTGATGACATCCACAAAACACAAGGGCCTTTTATACTGGCTGATGCCATCCACATTTCACCAGGGCCATTGTTGTTGGCTTAGGCCATACACTTTACACCAGGGACAGTGCTTCCTGTGAGGCCATCTTCACCACACCAGGGTCTGTGCTTTTGGCTGATGCAATCCACATTACA
>NW_024588962.1:0-1202 GCF_018398535.1 Haplochromis burtoni
CAGTTTTTACCATCACATCTAAAACTACTGCTGATGTTAAAGTCCACTGTGCTGCAGGTCACAGTCAGGTCACAGGAGTCTGAGCTGTTGGACACAGGGTCCACTGTCAGGTCAGCAGCAGGCACTGGATCTGGGGAACAACGGGTGTAAAAGTATTTAAAACACGTCAATGACACGTTGACACTTCGAAATAATAATGAAAATAGAAACCTACCTTGAACTATGACCTTGTATTCAGCCACAGTCTGGTCTCGTCCCCCAGGCACAACTGCTTTATAATCTCCACTGTCACTGTGTTGTACTTTCTTTAATTTCAAAGAGCAATTTCGTCTAAACAGCTCAGCCTTTCCTGCATATTTGTCATACACGAGTGGATCTTTATTAAAAACACATTTAGCTATAGTGTTACTGGAATTAACTTTCCAGAACAAATCTGTCTGTTCGTCAAATGTAACAGGTTCCTTTATATCCAAGTGTAAGTCCTTTCCATGCAGCACAAACACATGTTGGAGACCTAAAAGAAAACAATTAAAAAATGGAATTAAAAAATTAACAACAACAACACTGGTGTCAGAATTGCGTGCATGACGCTATATAGAGACAATTTAATATAATGACAGAAGGTTATGTCAACTTAAGATCACAAAAAATCAGACCCAAATGTGGGAGTTGGAAACAAGGGAGGTAAACTAAAAGGCAGTTTTATTGCTGAACTCAAACATAATATAGAATAATGCAGATGCAAAAACAAGGAAAACAATCTATAAGTGTGTTGATGCATGTCAATCATTCAGGTAAGGAAATCCCAAAAAGTGAATTCTGTTCATCTGGGTGCAGCGTTTTTACTGGGAGAAACATTTCATCACTGATCCAAGACTGAAGAAGTCACTTGGATCAGTGACAAAATATTTCTCTTACTAAAAACGTTATATCCAGAAGAACAGAATCAAACTTTTGGGTAAATCTATCAGTCTTCAGGGAGAACAGACTGCAAGGAAGGACACAACAAAGGACAAAAGGAGACCGAGACAATACATAACAAGGGAAAACACAACAGGTGGGAAGATAACTGAAACAAATCAGAGATAATTAGACACCGGAAGAAGAACTAAAGACAAGAGGTCACCAAAATAAAGAAGGAAATGACTAACACTGACCTGGACACCTGAACTTGACACAGACAAAAGCCAAAGCATGAAAAG
>NW_024588963.1:0-1202 GCF_018398535.1 Haplochromis burtoni
TCTGGTGCAAATTACTGACCTCTGTCATCATTTTAAGTGGGGGAACTTGCACAATCGGTGGCTGACTAAATACTTTTTTGCCCCACTGTATAATTTATAGAAAAACTTTATATATATCTTTTTTCTTCTTCTTGAAGCTTAATAAGGAATAAGGAAGATATGTAATCACTCATCTGCCTGCTTTTCTGGGTGTTAGTTTGGTTTTCTGTTCTCTGCACCACTACCATTTCCCACTCTGTCAATCTTAATACTGCCATTGCTACTTTAGTTGTTGAAAAGCTGTTAATATAACAATATCCACCTCTTAAGTCTGAGGTCCAAACCAACGACTGTCCAAACTTTCAAACAAAAACTGTGTCATCACAGAGAATTAAAAATGGTCCAAATTCTTTCACGTTCAATAAAATGATCAGTGTGGCTCTTCTCCCAGATGTAAAGTTTAACATCCAGGCATCCATGAAAAAGAGGATAAACTACAAAGTCCTGTAGCTGAACGAATTGGCTTCATGTGTGACCATGACGAGCCACTGCCACTTGGTAAATATGCAGATAAAGTAAAACAAAGAAGCTTAGGCTATACAAATGTGGCACAATTTATATTCAGCTGTCCTGTGTATTACTACTGTACTGAGAAATGTCTCTTAAGTAAAAAGTGTAAAGGGCAGTGAAAAGTTACACATTTAAAATGCACCAGAATGTATCTGTAAATAAATGTCAGTATTTCTTTCTTCACTTGAAGAAACATACGGTCAAGGTTAGGTGACCTCCACCTACTCTGTGTCCAGCAATGCCTCTGATTGAACCAGGGTTTGGTTGACTAGGGTCTGCGTGCTGCCTGAGTCCACCAAAGCATATACCCCTGTGAATGATTCAAACACCACACGACGTTAATTGGCTGTTTTGCCACTTTTATTCAGGCACACACACACGATATGCTTCAGCACTGAAAAGGGAAGCTAGCTCATCAACCTAACTACCTCCACCTGCAGCTCAGCCTCCCCTTGAGCCCACTGCACCACCCCTCCACTGCAGCAGAGCCAAAGATCACACCCCTGCCACAACCCCCTTGGCACCTTATTAGAACGTTGTATGTCCCTCCTGGACCAGTGGTAGGTGTTGGGAGGCTGTGTCCCAAACGCCCACACCTCCAACACACCTGGGGTCCGTTCTTCGTACCTCGCTTACTACATCCAAGATCAAAT